>NC_083573.1:84627675-84865175 GCF_027579695.1 Neoarius graeffei
AGATAGATAGATAGATAGATAGATAGATAGATAGATAGATAGATAGATAGATAGATAGATAGATAGATAGATAGAGAGATAGAGAGAGAGAGAGAGACCAACAGGGAGGGAGGAAGAGAGACAGAGAGAGAGAGAGAGACCAACAGGGAGGGAGGGAGGGAGGGAGGGAGGGGAGAGAGACCGACAGAGTGAGAGAGAGAGAGCAACAGAGAGAGTGAGAGAGAGACTGACAGAGAAAGAGAGAGCAAGTGAGAGAGAGAGACTGACAGAGAAAGAGATCGAGAGCATGAGAGAGAGAGTGCGGCAGTGAGAGGGATAGAGAGACCGACAGTGACAGAGAATGAGCGAGAAAGAGAGACACAGACAGAGAAAGACCGACAGTGACAGACAGACTGACAGAGAGAGCAAGTAAGAGAGAGAGCAAGTGAGAGAGCGAGAGAGACCGAGAGAAAGAGACCAAGAGAAAGAGCGAGAGAGAGACCAACAGAGAGAGCGAGTGAGAGAGCCCGACAGAGAGAGTGAGTGAGAGAGAACGAGTGAGAGAGATCAACAGGGAGAGAGACCAACAGAGAGAGCAAGAGAGATTGACAGAGAAGAGAGAGACCAACAGGTAGAGCGAGAGAGATTGACAGACAGAGAGACAGAGGAGAGAGAGAGACCAACAGGGAGAGCGAGAGAGATTGACAGAGAGACAGAGAAGACAGAGAGACCAACAGAGAGAGCGAGAGAGATTGACAGACAGAGAGACAGAGAAGACAGAGAGACCAACAGAGAGAGCGAGAGAGATTGACAGACAGAGAGACAGAGAAGACAGAGAGACCAACAGGGAGAGCGAGAGAGATTAACAGATGGCCCTTTTCCACTACCCTTTTTCAGCTCACTTCAGCCCGACACGGCTCGCGTTTCGACTACCAAAAACCAGCACGACTCAGCTCACTTCAGCCCTGCTTAGCCCCTAAAACTCGCACGGTTTTGGAGTGGGGCTGAAGCGAGCCAAAGCGAGCCGAGTGAGGCTGGGGGCGTGAGGAGACACTCCCCTGTGCACTGATTGGTGAGGAGGCGTGTCCTCACATGCCCACACACGCCCCGCGAGCACGCTGGGATCTGTAAACACCGTAAACCCGGAAGAAGGAGAATTACGAGAATTATGAAGCCTTATGCGCCTCGCCTCATCTATACGCTCTTGCCAGTATCTGTTGGCGTTGTCGGCGACAACGAGCCTCAGCACCAAGACCAGCAATACTAACAACTCCACGTCCTCCATGTTTATTGTTTACTATCCGGGTCGTGAGACTACCGCTTAAAAGATCACTGATGTTACTGTTTGCGCCACCTAACGACATCACGTGACGTCCACCCACTTTCGCTAACTCCACCCAATGTGTCCACCCACTTCCAGCCAGCACGGTTCAGCGCGGTTGTAGTCGAAATGCAACTCCAACAGCCCCGCTCAGCTCGACTCAGCACGGCACGGCTCAGCCCAACTCAGCCGCGTTGGTAGTGGAAAAGCGGCAAGAGAGACAGGAGAGAGAGAGAGAGAGAGAGAGAGAGAGAGAGACCAACAGAGAGAGCGAGAGAGATTGACAGAGAGAGAGAGAGACCAACAGGGAGAGCGAGAGAGATTGACAGACAGAGAGAGAGAGACCGACCAACAGGGAGAGCTAGAGAGATTGACAGACAGAGAGACAGCCCAACAGAGAGAGCAAGAGACTGACTGAGAAAGCGAGATCAACAGAGAGACAGAGAGAGACTTTCTCTCCACAGCCGCTTGCTTCATCTCAGTTTTATGAAAAGGCCTGACCTCTACTAAAGCTTGTAGTACCTGCCATGGAGCTCAGTCAGCTGAAAAAGCCATATACTCTATATGAATGACTGGACCATTATTTTTATTGTTATTTTACTGAGTGCCTTCATTATGGTTAACCTCTTGGGGGGAGGGGTGTGTGTGTGAGAGAGAGAGAGAGAGAGAGAGAGAGAGAGAGAGAGAATATGCATTTCTGAATATCTACTCACATAAGACAGAGGGGAGGGGGAGAGAGAGAGAGAGAGAGAGAGAGAGAGAGAGAGAGAGAGAGAGAGAGAGAGAACGAAGAAAAGCTGGAAAGTGAGAGCAATTATTTTTCAGCGCCAAGCCTTGGAGACAGATTAGTTTTAATATCACACCCATTTTTATTGCACATGAGGGATGGAAGATGAATTTTGTGCATTGCAGAATTTTAAAACTGTCAGGACTAGACCAGTTGACGCATATGAGGTCAAACTGTAGACAGAACACACACACACACACACACACACACACACACGCACACACTCCTTCATTCGATATTAAATATGTGTTGAGCTGAGATTAACTGTGGAATAAAAGAATGTATGAGGAATTTATAAATGTAGTAGTGTATCTGCACCATCATTAGCTTTTCCACTACAAGTACTGCAACAAACACTGATGTGTGAGCTGCCGTCTGAACCCACACACAAGAAGGAACTGTTCTGCTATTCAAATAAAATAAAAATAAGACCTTCAGTCAGATAATCTGCTGAGGACTGGCATGGTGGTGCAGTTGGTAGTGTTGCTGCCTTACAGCTCCAGAGTTTCCTCCCAAAAACATAAGGTGAATACGGGTCTAAAGTCATACACTTACACCGAGTCATTCTGCATCTCAAACAGATCTGTTCATGTAGTTTCTGATACCGTGACACACTGATATCTATTTAAAAAAGTTCATGAAACTACGACACATGGCTAAAAACTGTAGTAACAGCCATCTTGAAGCTTTCTTTCTCCATACAGTTTCAGTCAGGGGGCGTGGCCTAATGTTTGAAAATGGTAATAACACACTAATTATAGGTTTATTGGTAATAACAGAGTTCTGAATGTACATATCGTCTATATTTATTTTTTAATACCAACTTCTTCTGCTAAATGTTTATGTAGAAATGGTACAACTGGAGCCAAACAGTACTTTTTGACGCGAGTGTGTGATGATGCAGTTTGCACAGCTTCTGGCTCCAAGGTTCTTCAGGAAGCTGTTTATAGCTATGCAACATACTTTAATCTATCTTACACACAGCAGTGTGTCATGGAGTGTCACAAAGCGAAAACACAAGTATAGGATTTAGGCTACATCCACACGACAACGGCAACGAGATGTTATTTAAAAATATATCGCGTCCAAATGGGCAACAATCAGTAAAATATCAGGTCCATATGGCAACGCAACGCTTGCTGAAAACGATGCAATACACATGCCACACCTCTAGGGGCGCTGTAAGACGGTCCCTTCGGAGACACCAGAACAATAGAAGTAGTAAGGACACATGCGCATAAACTATTATGCGCGAGACTTCATATTAGCCACAAAGTCAGGAAAATCTGTTTGTAAAATTACATTATAATGACCAAATACAATGAAAAGTATTTTTCCAGTCTCACCTGTGAAAGGTAATCCCATGTGATCTCGTTTGGACGGTAAACCTGTTGGTACAGTTAAACGCAACTAATCTTTATTCTCTGCTTTGACCTCTCCAAAATGGCGGTGAGGATGACGTATGATTCTACGCGGAAGGCGGCGTCTTTAATGGTCCGGAATAAATTGAATGCTACACGTTGATGGATTAATTTGTTGTTTCTCACCTGTGAAAGGTAATCCCATGTGATCTCGTTTGGACGGTAAACCTGTTGGTACAGTTAAACGCAGCACATGAATCTTTATTCTCCGCTTTGACCTATCCAATATGGCGACGAGGATGACGTATGATTCTACGCGGAAGGTGGCGTCTTTAATGGTCCGGAATAAATTGAATGATACACGTTGATGGATTAATTTGTTGTTTCTCACCTGTGAAAGGTAATCCCATATGATCTCGTTTGGACGGTAAACCTGTTGGTACAGTTAAACGCAGCACATGAATCTTTATTCTCCGCTTTGACCTATCCAATATGGCGGCGAGGATGACGTATGATTCTACGAGGAAGGCAGCGTCTTTAATGGTCCGGAATAAATTGAATGCTACACGTTGATGGATTAATTTCTTCTACGCCCTTTTTGAGGAATGTATTGTAGGACTTAAACCAACATCTGAAGAGGTGAGATCGCTCCTTTTTTTTCCCCTATTTTTGCTGGCGGGATTGATTGTGCCCTAAGGGCAGAGTCTCTCTCTCTCTCTCACTTTGCACCATTACACAATAAATATTCACAGTGAAAATATTTTGTAAGCGCGTTTCATGAACCAAGTTATAGGATTTGTTGACAACTCGCATCGAGTTTGTTACACTTCTACCCGGCGTGAAGCACTCACAGTCATGTGGTTGTGACGTCATCGTAAACAAATCCGTTCTACTCATCCAGACGACTTCACAACGGCAACATTGCCAGATCTTTCCACTCTGGAACCCGTTCTCAAAAAGATTGCGTTTTGGACACCCAAAACGCCGGTGCCGTGTGGACGCCAGGCCTAAACGATAAACAATTGTATCGGAGTCACCTGAATCCGTTGCCGTGTGGACAGGGCCTTAGACATGCAGCGTGCCTGCTAGCTATTAGCGGAGCCTTTGTAGCTCTGATACACAACTAAAGGAGCATTTCAAACAGGTCGTTGGCTGATCAGCTACATTTGGGGTAAGTGGAAAATTGTGTACATTTCTTTTTTTTTGCATTTACTCTTCCTGTAAATAATTAAGGACATGGTTGATTGAAAACAGCATCGTTATGTGGTCAGAAAACATATTCAGCTACACATGCTCTTAGTACTGAAGAATCTTCAAGGTCCGGTCCCACAATACCGATAACTAGAATGATAAATAAATCGGTCCCCTGCAGCTTATGTGGTTGATGCTCATACCAGACCGATAACGATAATTGGTCTGGGTTTATCCGTATTGGTGAGATTGCTTCTCGAGCGATTTTTCCCGGCCTGGACCTGATCGGATAAAACATCTGACCAATCAGGTAATTGTTTACATGTCTGAGCATGTCCTGTTTTTCCCCGGGCATCTTTATACATCCTTGTTGCATCATGAAGTCACGGAAAATAAAAAAAATATAATACAAAGCACGGTTCTTTTATTTACGGATATGTGATTTTCCATGAAATATCAGTAGTAAATTAATAAACATATAAATGCAGGTAAGATATTTTAATTATGAACTTCAGCAGTCCAAACATTTAATTGTTTTAGACGTCTTAATTTTTTATCCGTGATGCATCATCTGTATCAAATCAGTAACCAATCTGTAATATACTGAAACGTCCGTGAGCAAGCCGTAAATTATTAGCATCCGTATTAAAATCCGTAACCGCTTCATATTTTGTATCCTTTTTTATTATATTTCCGTAGTCCGTGACCTATCCGTATTATATCAACCGCTGGAGTGTGCGCATGGGTTGTTTTGAAGTCCAAGCTGTACAGTACGACCCGGAATAATGTGCGACTACTTGGAAAAAACTTCCATGACTATTCCTAAGTTGCATGCTAGGGTGCATCAGTTGCCCCCTAAAAATGAAAAGTTCCTCCGATCATGATGCGTTTTTGGTTTTATGTTCCTTTTGGTAAGAAAACACACTGGGTGAAATATTTTGACAAAATTCAAAAGTTTAATGGTGGCACCAGGAGCTCAAAGTTATGGAAAAGGCTGCTATTTTAGGACAAAATTTCGATCACTTTTCATGAAACATTATGGCACCTTATAGAGTATACCAAATCTCTTAGATACACATTTTTAGTACATATTCTAAATATATTATCAAGCACAGTTTGAGTTTTAGCTGTTCATTGAATCATTGTTCAACTACTTTTGAACAATACAAATGTATTATGAATCACATTAATGCTTCTCAATCCCTTGCAAAGGTTCTTAACATGATCTCTGGCTCACAAGAAATCAATAAATGGAGTCCAACATTGTGATTCAAACCTTACACGAAAACATAAAATAAGCGTTTTTTTGGCAAAAAAATGAACCTCATGGTGCCACCATTAGACTTTTGAATATGGTCAAAAAATTTTACAGGATGTCTTTATTGGTGAAAAGGAACACCCAAACAAAAATGCATCCGATTTTATGAAAGTGAGGGCAACTGATGCACCCTATTGCATGCGTTTATTTCCCTGAGTGTCAGGACCAAGCGATATTATAGTTGTGGTGTTTCTGTTCCAGACTTGAACTAAATTCAGACGAAGGGATAGTCAGAGCTGGAGTTATAGGTAGAGTTATAGTCATCAGTGTTATGGAACTGGGGCCCTTAGTCATCAGAGCATTATGGGTAATCTGTAGTTCTGACTGGATAGTGATGGGTATTTTATTGAAGTTTTAGCACTCAAAACTCTTCAGGTCCTGCGTCAGGATTGTCTCACACACACAGATGGATATAAAATAAAGGCACTCTGTATAAAATGACAATTAGCACTGAAGCAGAAATGAGCTTTAAAAAAAATAGTCTTGGAGAACAGAAACCATCAACATGGATAAGAAGAGAAGAAAGTATTTGCCTGAGCCAATAAGCATGCAAATGCTATTAGGGTGATTTAGCCAGAGTTTGGAAGAAGCCTCTGCTGCTCACAACAAAACTCCACTAGACCTTTAAAGACACTATGCATGACATCACAGCTCCATTAGGGACAGTCAATAGAAAAGCGACCCATAGTTCTTACACAAAAAACGCTAACACAATATCTTACTAGCAATCAGGCATCATTAAACTGAATGGATGCCTGGGCTCTTGGATTTTATTAGGCTTTTTGGTGAAATCGCAGACAGCACTACGCAGGCTGATTACCTCCTCTGTCTCTGTGGAGTTATTAATGCTGACAGCAGCCACAGTGGAGCCTGCTGCATCCCGCTGCATCGCACCACCCTTATAGTCTGCGTACAGTGAGATGGGAATAGGACAGGCCTGATATTTTATCTCCTTGTTCACCTAGGCAGCTTCATTCATTAAGAAATAAGAACACACTTTTTTTCTTTCTACCAAAAGTCGGTCACGGAGTCCCTCGACGCTTTTTTCCACTCTGATTTGTGAACGTGAATTTGTGAATCTGATCTCAGCCACACCTGATCGTCAAGATAAAAGAATCATTAAAATACAAACACATATTTGTGATATTTAACTTTTGAAGCATATGAAAAACAAACAAAAAAAGAAGCAAGAAAAGTGTGTGTGTGTGTGTGTGTGTGTGTGTGTGTGTGTGTGTGTGTGTGTGTGTGTGTGTGTGTGTTTTTAATTAGTAATTTTGCTTTGGAGCAGCAATAGCTAGAAAATGTCGTCACTCTAAACACTGGGAAGATTCGACCCCACAGACAACAGGATGAACTTCACATAAAACAAATACTTTCTGTCAGTGAAAATCCAATTGCTGTCACGTCTAACCAAAGCAACAGACATGTATCATACAGCAGGTTTTGTGTTTGTAGTTTTACAACCCCGATTCCAAAAAAGTTGGGACAAAGTAGAAATTGTAAATAAACATGGAATGCAATGATGTGGAAGTTTCAAAATTCCATATTTTATTCAGAATAGAACATAGATGACATATCAAATGTTTAAACTGAGAAAATGTATCATTTAAAGAGAAAAATGAGGTGATTTTACATTTCATGACAACAACACATCTCAAAAAAGTTGGGACAAGGCCATGTTTCCCACTGTGAGACATCCCCTTTTCTCTTTACAACAGTCTGTAAACGTCTGGGGACTGAGGAGACAAGTTGCTCAAGTTTAGGGATAGGAATGTTAACCCATTCTTGTCTAATGTAGCATTCTAGTTGCTCAACTGTCTTAGGTCTTTTTTGTCGTATCTTCCGTTTTATGATACGCCAAATGTTTTCTATGGGTGAAAGATCTGGACTGCAGGCTGGCCAGTTCAGTACCCGACGGCGAGGATGACGTATGATTCTACGCGGAAGGCGGCGTCTTTAATGGTCCGGAATAAATTGAATGCTACATGTTGATGGATTACTTTGTTCTTCTACGCCCTTTTTGAGGAATGCATTGTAGGACTTAAACCAACATCTGAAGAGGTGAGATCGCTCCTTTTTTTCCCTATTTTTGCTGGTGGGATTGACTCTGCCCTAAGGGCTATTCTCTCTCTCTCACTTTGCACCATTACACAATAAATATTCACAGTGAAAATATTTTGTAAGCGCGTTTCATGAATCAAGTTATAGGATTTGTTGACAACTCGCATCGAGTTCGTTACACTTCTACCCAGCATGAAGCACTCACAGTCATGTGGTTGTGACGTCATCATAAACAAATCCGTTCTACTCATCCAGACGACTTCGCAACGGCAACGTTGCCAGATCTTTCCACTCTGGAACCCGTTCTCAAAAGATTGCGTTTTGGGGCACCCAAAACGCCGGTGCCATGTGGACGCCAGGCCGAAACGATAAGCAATTGTATCGGATTCACCTGAATCCGTTGCCGTGTGGACAGGGCCTGAGTTTCTGGAGCATCACATTTGTGGGGTCGATTAAATGCTCAAAATGGCCAGAAAAATGTCTTGACTATATTTTCTATTAATTTTACAACTTATGGTGGTAAATAAAAGTGTGACTTTTCATGGAAAACACAAAATTGTCTGGGTGACCCCAAACTTTTGAACGGTAGTGTATTTCGCACTAATATCTTATGGTCTCTTTGATAGGAGCATTTTACAGATTCAGATTCCTAGTCAGGTATTTGTTGTTTAGAGGGGTCTGCTCGGAAAATGGGACCTCGTGTGTAATTTGTTTCTGTACAATTCGGACAGTATAATAATAATAATAATGATAGATACAGGACATTTTGAGTAATTATGATAATTTCATAGTTGATCTCTTTATGAATCACAGACAGTCTTCACGATGCATGCATGGTCCTTGGGTACTAGGTATATTTCATAATAATAAGCATAATAATATTCATTTAAAAGCGCCTTTCATGACACCCAAGGTCACTTCACAAATAGAAACATTTAAATGCAGTTAATAAAATATTAAATGAACAGTAATCTCATATTTACAGGGTAGTAAAACCAAGTCACAGTGAATACGCCAGCTTAAAGAGATGAGTTTTCAGGTTGCGTTTAAAGTCCGCAATGGATTCAGTTATTATTGCAAACTGATAGTTTTTGACATTTAAACCAAGTTTAAAGTAATTGTTTTCAGGACTTATGGCTGCTTAAGTCCTGCGTGAGCATTATCCAGTCACATGACCATCGCATGTATATATGTAAGCTTTATCTGCCGTAGGGTCTCAATAAGATGGAGAAATCCAGTGTCGCTTTTCTGACAAGTCTTTTCCAGTCTTGTCTTCAGTTTCCAGTACTGGAGAACGCGTCAAACTTCTGTTTCTGCAGGATATAATGGAATCTTTCCGAATATATCAGTTCAGATGGGATGTACAGTACTGTGCAAACATCTTAGGCACGTGTAAAGAAATATTGTAGACCAAAAATGGCTTAAAAAAAAGGAAATGAAATGTTTCAACATTAAAAAAATACTATAAACAGCAATAAGCCATAATAAATGAAACAAAGTCGATATCTGGTGTGAGATGACCCTTTGCTTTAGAAAAAATAGTAGTCTCAGGTACAGTGAGTGCAGTTTTATGCGGAAATGAGCTGTAGGTTTTACTGAGCATCTTCCAGAACCAGCCCCAGTTCTTCTGGACACTTTGACTGTCACACTCGCGTCTTCATTTTACACCAAAACCCAGCAGCCTTCATTATGCTTTCTTTTTTAATCTGAAAAGTGGCATCTTATGGAATATGCTGCTCAAAGACAAACATATATTTTTTCCTGTAACGCTTAATTTTGTGCTGGAAAACGAATGTTTGGACTCTAAAATGTTTTTGTACTGACTTTATAATGTAGAAGTCCATCCATCCATTCATTATCTGTAGCCGCTTTATCCTGTTCTACAGGGTCGCAGGCGAGCTGGAGTCTATCCCAGCTGACTACGGGCGAAAGGCGGGGTACACCCTGGACAAGTCGCCAGGTCATCACAGGGCTGACACAGACAACCATTCACACTCACATTCACACCTACGGTCAATTTAGAGTCACCAGTTAACCTAACCTGCATGTCTTTGGACTGTGGGGGAAACCGGAGCACCCGGAGGAAACCCACGGGGAGAACATGCAAACTCCACGCAGAAAGGCCCTCGCCAGCCACAGGGCTCGAACCCAGAACCTTCTTGCTGTGAGGCGACGGTGCTAACCACTACACCACCGTGCCGCCCCGATGTTTCTTTACCTCCCACCTTTGTTTTGTCATGTGTTAACCAAATCATATATCAACACTACCTTTAGTAGGCTTCTCTTGCATACTTGGATTTCCGTTTGTGTGGAGCCTCATCTTATGGTTCACATATGCAGCGATTTTATCTTGATATGCTATTCTTGTCCCCCCAAAAAAAACCCTCCAAAAGAAATGACCATAAAACAGATTTCCTATACTCCCAGCACCATTCTTCAGAGCTCTCATATCCATTTTGTAATCTTTTGTAGCTTTCTACTAAAATGGCAGCGCTGCTTTACACACTGAGAAACATGTCATTTCTCACTTCCTTACTTGTGTTCATTACAATAACGCTGCCCCGGTGATCTGATTTGCGGCTTGCTGCTCGCAGGATGAGGGATTGCAGTGACAATAGCGGGAAATGACAAAAAGAAGCGCAGTTACGAGCTCTGAAAATAACAAACTAATGCGATTCTCTCCAAGGATGAGGGATCGGAGCTGCAGAGCGAAGGACAATGGGGAAATTAATTACAGTTCCAGTACACAAACACTGCAGTTCAGTGCTGACCAGGTTTGTGTTCTGAGCGTTCATCTTAATTCATACTGATCTCCGACCATTCGCACTGAAGAAAGACACAACACTCCGACCGAGCCGAGTGATTTGATTTGAATTTGAATGAGAACGGGAAGCCAGCTCCACATGCTCTGATAATTGCCTTTTAAACAGGCGAAGATCAATCACTACTCTTTGATTCCTTTTATTCGTGCAACCTGAGTCAAGTCATTTCCTTACACGCCTGACATTTACGCAGTTGTTGAAAAAAGTCAGCAGGTCCATCTGTGTGACAGATTTGATGGGTGTGACGGAGAGATGTGTGTGAAGGCCTCCTACCTGCTGCTCTGTCCGCAGCTTGTCATCACCAACTCAGTGTGAGGTGAGAGTGTGTTTATGTAAATCAGAGAGAGAGCGAGAGAGAGAGCATGCAGTGCTGCCACGGAAGCAGGCCTCTGTCAACCTACCAAAATACAAGAGACAGCAATATAAAACAACACTTTTACACAGACTGATATTTGTATATGAAATAAAATACTATGTAAAAAGCACCAGTGTCCCCAGATCTGCTTGCTATCTTAAAAGAAAATTTTGGCCACAATAAAAGAAACACTGAATGACACACACATACCACCGACAAGCTGCCAGTACCTAATCTCAAATGTGAGTATTCTTTTTTCTTCCCCATTTTCACAGCAAGGGTTCAGTTCTAGCACTGGCAAACCGTTACTGTTAGAGCTGGGATTTGAGCTCAGCCAAAACATAGCCAGACACCCCCCCCCAAAAAAAAAAACAAAAACCAGGGCAAAGGATTTTGTAAGGGATTAGCGGCAGGCTGCCAGGTCGCGCCGTTGTGTTTAGTTGTCAATGTTGATTTTAAAAGTAATTAAGTAAATTACAGAGGGAAATGAATACCGTATTGGCCCGAATATAAGACGACCCTGAATGTAAGACGACCCCCCCCTTTTCCAAGTTCATCTTTGGGGAAAAAGTTTTTTGAAGACCAAATGTTCATTCATATAAAGCGTATTTATTTCAAAATTCTGTTTAAAATTAGAGGCTTTTGTTTTTCACATTTAAATAGAGGTCATTTCAGTCTCATTTCCGTGAACACTTTTCATAGAAGTAAAAAAAGAGGCTAAACTGCAGGCTACTAGACAAGCCAAATTAAAACATTTAAATTGCATTAATTCAACAAATTTGTCAGGTTTAGATTGAAAGTTCATAAACTTCAGAATGTCAATGCATTAACTTCCCATAGCCTACGGGTATATGGAATAAATTTGCAGAACAGTGCAAATGCTTTAAACAATGCATTAAACAATACATTAAGGTTTACAATAATAAACAACTGAAACAATGGAAAGGGTAGTTTGCTAAATTACAGCTACTCAGCACAGAGATCCTCAGCCTCACTTTGCTCACTCTCACTGTCCTCACTTTCACTTTCGTTTTTGGCGGCATTTTGTCTAGTCCGCGAATTTAAGACGACCCCCCTTTTTAAGAGCTATTTTTTACAACAAAAACACCGTCTTATATTCGAGCCAATACGGTACTCAAGTCTGAGCGAAAAATATTGTAGCGAGCATACAGCATGGAAGAAAAGTCTGGAGACAGAAATCTGAGTTTCTCAGTCGTTAGTCTGTGCTACTCACTCTTGATAGCACTGGCTCGACCGCTTTATTGGCATTCGCTAACACTACTGATGAACGCTGCACCGGCTGGAAGGTGACGCCACTGCTGCACTGACTCGTAGTAAGTAATCAGTTGGCCTTCGAGGAGGCCTAGGGTGATAAAAATCTTGGTCCCTATCCCTATAAATCAAAATCGGATTGGTTAATTCATCTGTCACTTCCTACATAAACATACACCGCCATGGCCTTCTGTCCCGGCAATGAAGTCCTAACCAATGAGTGAGCAGCTCTAAACTCTTCTCAGCCTAGACACAACAAACAAACAAACCATCTCATTGGATAACTCGATTTTAATGTTTTCAGGATAGTAACCCTTTCATTTCTGATAGAAAATGAGTCTGAATTAGAATCAGAAGAGAATAATTGCAAAGAAATGATGAAAGAATGAAAGAAATTAAACAGAACATTTGAAATGCTGGGCCTTCTCTGAAGGACCAGAAGGCTCTGACAGTTCCCCCCTTGGTTCTAGTACCAAAACACTTCTAGTCTTGGGGAAAAAAAATAGTTGTGTCACATAATTTTGCATGGAATCATCCCATCATCATGATGACAATAACTTGAGTTAATTTCCCGACTGCCGTTAAATATAAGAAATGGAAATGCGGACGTTTTAAATGTGATTATTGGTGAAGTTGTAACTGTGAATCAATTATGCTGGAAGCACTGCTAAAGCCTAGGTCACACCCGGCCGTACGTGCTCCTACGGCCGGTCGACGTGCAAAAAACGCAAGAAACGCACGGAGGGCGCGCGTGTGACGTGCTGATTTTCGAGCCGTAGACTAGCCGCAGAGGTTCTTTGTCATGTCAAACCAACTCTACGGGTGCTTACGTTTTTTTCAGGTTGCAAGACAAACTTACGGCCAACGTGCGTCTTTCTCCACGAACAAAAAAAAGCAGCGATTTGGGAAACGCCAAAAATCGCATGGCCAAAAAAATCGTACGTCCGGTTGTGACCTAGGCTTAATACCAGAGGTGCAGAGGACAAAATTACTAACATGAAAATCCTAGCAGGTAGAAAGAGGGGGAAAAAAACAATGCTATCATAAAAATATCAGCAAATGAGACAGCCTTCTTTTCCCCACCATTTTTTTTTTTTTAAAGATGTGCACCAGTATATGAAAGGTTTGTTGTGACTGAACCAGAAAGCACAGTCCAGTCTGCTTGTTTTCCATGAGCTCACAAGACCGAGGCTTAGGAATTTACAGCTTCCTCAGATTTCCAGATTTTTATCTTTCACCTATATAAAAATGAGCGTGAAGCAAAAGTAATCCCACATCCTTTCCTCTTCAGTGAAATGCCTTTTCAGCTGGATGATTTTTTTTCCCCTTTGGTTCTACCACTGCGTTAGCTGAAAAAGATATAGAAAGGTATCAAAAAAGATCAGAAATGCTATCGTAAACTACAGACCTAGGGAATTCCATCTGCCTAATACTCAGAGCTTCATGCACTAATAATATTCACCCTACCACAGCTGTGTTGATACAGTTTCAAGAACCTTTTATTCGTTTTAGTTATAAAATTGTTACTTGGCTCAATAACCTTTTCCTAATAAAGTCATCATTCTATAAATGTTCAAATACATTTGATGTTCTCTTTTCAGAAACGTATCAGGACTCTACCCAAAATACAGAAAGGGCGTGATACAGATATATAGTTCCCGGATGAAAGATTTCTCCAGCAGCGCCCATACCTTACCCAAAACCTGACTTCTGCAAGCTTTGGTCTGCTTCCAGAGCAGGGAGGAGAAGCCTGGGGTCTCCATGACATCCAAACATGCAGCAAGAGCGAGGAGCTAATCTGGTCCAAGACAAGCAGGAAATGTAATAGAGGAGTGAGGCAGAGAGAAAGGGAAGGAGAGGAAAATATGCAGGTATTGGCTGGAGTATCTGCCCTACTCCATCAGCTGCTTTTTCTATTGCATTTACCCCCAGCCCTGTTTTTGGGGGCCATGTCAGCTCTGTGAGATGCGAGATGAAAGAGATGATGTTATGCTGGGAGTCCGTGATTACACTAGTGAATTGGGTTATCCATCATTTGAAAACTGTCTAGTAGCTCTTATAAGTACAGTAGCTGAGGAAAAATAGAAATACACAGCAGTGACCCAGAAAAAGCCTTTCCACCCATATCTAATAAGCTCCTCTCAGGTAATATCCTGTACGCCACAAACGCTGGCGCATCAAGGCGCCACTTTCTTGTCATCTGTAATCAAATAAACTGAAAAGCATTGCTTTGATGGGTCATATTCGCGACAATAGCGGACTATTGCAGGAATAAGGAGGAGGAGGTAATAAGGAAGAGGTAATTTTCTTGAATTAACATCAGTTTAATAGTCTTCCATAAAGACAGCACAAGCTCTACATGTACAGCAGCCTTGTTCATGAAGCTATGAATCCTGGAGTCACAACTCTGCCATGCTAATATGACAAATGTGCGTGTGTGCATATGTTACAGGTCAAAATATTTCAACCTAGATGATTTTTTTTTTTTTTTTTTGACCTGGGTTAAAATTTTTAACCTAGTTCATAATTTCCAACCTAGGTAAAATTTTGGATGATCTAAGATTCTGAAAAGGGATTTTCCATCACTTCTTTTGCCTCTTTCTTCCATCCAGTTCCTCTCTGTCAAACATTACGTCGGTTAGAGCGATGTACAATACACCCAGAACAGCCTGGGGAGCAGTTGGGGGTTAGGTGCCTTGCTTAAGGGCACGTCAGCCATTCCTGCTGGTCTAGGGAAATCGAACCAGCGATCTTTTGATCCTAAAGCTGCTTCTCTAACCTTTAGGCCATGGTCTACTCCTACCTAGTATTTCCTCGTCTGTCTGTCTACCTATTCCTATCTACCAAATCAGCATGGGGTTTTTTTCACCTATCTTTTTCATACTCACAGAGGCGATTCTAGAGTCTGTTGTGGCCCCAAGCAAACATTTCCAGGGGGCCCTTCTGACCAGTGTTCATCACCAATATGTTATAAATAATCTGACACCAACGAAAAATGTATGAAACAAAAGTTTTTTAAATTCCAAATGTGAAAATACAAATGGTAAAGAACAATAAAAACAATAAAAAACAAAATAAAAAAGCCCTCGGGCCCCGACTCTTGGGGGGCCCCTGGGCCAGGGGGCCCCAAGCAGTTGCCTGCCTTGTCTGTTCACAAGCTGTGCATCTGCATACTTAGAACCTTCCGATTCTTAACCCAACAACTCAATCACGAGACCAACGACGACTGCGATGGAAGGAGTGGTATATATTTTGAATTTATTAATGAGTCCAGTCTGATTACATCATCAAGTAGTTTAAAATACAAAGTCTTCCCAAATCCTAACCCTAAATATAGTAAGTCTCCTTAACACAAGTAACAAATTATGAACTGGGTTAAAAATTCTAACCTCGGCTGAAAAATTCCACCTGACCTACAATTCTCATTCTGACCAGTAACACACACATCCATCCATCCATCCATCCATCCATCTATCTATCATATATATATGGGTCCGTCTCAGAAACTGCTCTCTCATTTGGGACATTATGGTCAAAAAAAAAATTTTCTAATTTTACTATTTCTTTTGCATTTCCCTAACACTCAGTGTTTCTTTTGTCATGTTTAATAATAATAAAGATAGTATCTTGCTTTATCCGGCCTCCACTGTGGAACATTTTTTTTTTATTACAATTCAAATGCTTTTGTAAAATTGATTTCCATATAAAATAACTCCATCATGAAGAATTAAAGCCCCTCCTTCACAGAGGAGTGAAAATATTGAATAAATTTCCTCTTTTTGATTGCTTGGGTTAAAAATGCCAAGTTATGATGACTGAATTGATTATTCGCTTAAATATGAATAATATGATACAGTTTGGGTATTTGATATGGCGAAATAGGACACAATGGAAAAATCAAGAACACGACGGAAAGATGAGAATAACGGCGCTGGTAAAACAACAGCGACTGTACCGGCTGAAGGTCGCGCGGGTCTCTGCTGCGGCACGCGAGCAACGGGACATCACTACCGCACCGGACGGAGCGCGAGGCGGGGGCGGGGCAAAACGACTGGCCGTAGATTCTATCAAAAGTTCGATCTAAATTGACCATGGTTGCAAAATATTGGCCAAAAATACGCAAACACTACGAAATATGAAAGTAAGATGAAAAAGAAACATTCTATTGCCTTGTACTGCAAGACTAAAACAAAAACTGTCAAAACTCACCTTTTCAGCGATAACGCCCGAACAGATCACCTGCGTAACAGAAAGACCGCAAATGGAAGCACGAACAACTTCTAACTGTCAGAGTGGAAAATTCCATTCTACACATGCAAATTGTTAATGCGTGTCCTTCCCCACACACAAATAACACGCTACGGTAACAAATAGACCACAACTCATTTTATAGCTCAGAAATTCATACAGGACCAGCTACCATCGTAACATATTCTGTAAGAAACATATTCTATACCTAACTTTCAGCTTTCATTTTAAAAAACAAAATTGCAGATTTATAACAATGTTTATATGGCGTAGTGATTTTAAGTTCCTACTTTTGGTGAGGTCGTGACCTTGACCCTGAGGCTTTCCGTTTAGATCAAAACACTCGATCGTATTGGTTTTGGGTCTGCGGAAAACGGAGTTACGACGGTGATGAAATATTTTGCATGATGTTTTATTACGGTTATGATTATTCTGTGAGCGCACCAATCCTTAGGTGTATAAAGTTACAACTTAAAATACAATGAGTGATAACTGTAGACTTTTCAGTGGACTACGACCTTTTTAAGGGAATGTGATGTAGTCAACCGTTTATCATGTCCCAGATCAAGCCGCCATTTTTCCACAAATTTGCAGAATTTTTGCCAAATTCTGAATAGAGTATTCACATCAAAGATTTAGTTTTATGTGTATTATTTTTTCATCATTTTATTTCAAATTAAAACCAACATCACCATTCAAAACCGTATAGTTTATTGACTGTGAGTGTATTTAGTGGGGAACCCCTACAGTACCCAGTTTCTGAGACAGACCCTATATCTATCTATCTATCTATCTATCTATCTATCTATCTATCTATCTATCTATCTACATACACACACGTACAGGGGGCTGCAAAAGTAGGTATACAGTAAGGATTCTACGTAAACAGCAGCAACAGGATGACTTCTACTCTCAGCAGGATAGAACGCCACCACACTTCGCACTCAATGTGTGCGCGCTACTTGACAAAGAATTTCCCAACAGGTGGATTGGACGTCGGGGAGCCGTTGACTGGCCACCACGTTCGCCGGCTCTCACCCCTATGGACTTCTTTTTCTGGGGATGTGTAAAAGATAGGGTTTTCGCACACAAACCACATTCTGTTGATGCCATGATTAAGTTCATATGGGAGGCTTGCTAGGAAATTGGTGCTGATAAAGACCTTTGTGCCAGAGTGTGCATGGGTGTCCACACTCGACCAGTGGAGTGTGTGAATGCCGAGGGCAAAAAGTTTGAACATTTGAGGGATTAATATGTTTATTATTTTTTTGGGCTTTTTCACCTTTATTGGATAGGACAGTGCAGAGACAGGAAATGAGCAGGAGAGAGAGATGGGGAGGGATCGGGAAATGACCTCGGGTCGGAATCGAACCCGGGGCCCCGGATTTATGGTATGGCGCCTTATCCACCTGAGCCACGACGCCCCCATATGTTTATTATTGATATGTTTGTATAATTAATAAAATAACGTTTTGTGCGAATGTTTTGTTTTTCATTACGGTATACCTACTTTTGCAGCCCCGTGTGTGTGTGTGTGTGTGTGTGTGTGCAGGCCTGATTGCTGAAAGCCTGTAGAACATATGCAAGAGAGAAAAAGAGAAAGCATGGCCTCTCTCACATTTGGTTTCCATTCATCTGGGTAGAAACACAAGCGGCTGTATTCTTCACCAACATGTTCTTTTTTTTCCCCCCTTCCTTTCATCTCGCTGCAGGAAGTTCATTAAGGCAAATGTCACAAACTCATTTAAAGAACAACGAAGAAGCCGCTCTCATATGTGTGGCTTGTAATAGTCCTCCTCTGTTTCTCCACCACTGATTGTGTGTACACGTGTCTGGAAGTGTCCACGAGCATTTGTTTGTACAAGTACATATATTAAGTTCTTAAGTGTGTGTGCGCTTGTGTGTGTGTGTGTGTGTGTGTGTGTGTGTGTGTGTGTGTGTGTGTTTAAAGCATTGCCTCACCTTTCGGGCTGTTTGCTTTTCTAAATGAATGTAATGGTGCAATCGTAGGATAAATTGCCTGCCTCATGCTCCATCTCCTTGTACACATCCCAGAGGGCCTTCTCCAAAGCAGGGGAGGAAAAAAAAATGAAAACAGGTGCGCCAGATAATTCACTCGCTTTTGCCTTGCAGATACTACTTACGATCAGCATATAGCATAGCAGATAAGAAACAGCACTCTATGTGCACAGGGTCTTTGTTCTTACTGAGAAACTTTACAGGAAGCTATGAAATGAATCTGGAATGCACAAACGATAATTGAACATAACACTGTTTATCATAGCATTTATATACTGTATGAGAAACTGTAAAACCATTTACATTGTAAAGATTTACATGGTTTAACATTTTATTTGGGTAGCACATTTCCCAAGCTCACGCTCAAGGTGACTTTACAAAATCAATAGAGGGAATACACTGCAACAAAGGACAGAAAAGAAGGTATAAACAAGCACAATAACACACTGGAAAGAAAACAGCAAACCACAAAGGCAAATCATATGACAAAAAAAAAAAAAGAGACAATTCAGTAAATCAAGACAATTATTGTAAGGAATCATCATTACTACTAATCCAAAAACTAGGGAATAGTAGTACAGTACATTGAAAAGTCAGGTTGTTCTTGTAGGAGAATATTCAGCACTAGAGGCATCAAGCAGCTCCAACCGTCTCACAAAAATCATGTGCTTCTTTAAAGTGGCAGCGAAATGCCTCAGGCTGTGGTGGCATGCCCATCAGCACTTCACCAGGGTTACAACTAGCAAGTAGGTGCTTTAAAAAAAGCACACAATCAGCAAACTTCATACCAGAGAAGGCGTGGCAGCCATCCACCCAGCAGCAAACCAACAAGACACTAAAAACCAGCCACCCCGCTGCCAGAAACCAAGCATGCCAGAGTGGCAGGAGATGGATGGAGAAAGAGCGCAAAGCAGGCAGGAAAAGTACGGAGGTGGGGACGGCCCCAACCACAGCGGTAGGTAAACTATCAAAATAGGATGCAAATTCAGGCCCAAAAATATATTTTAAGCGAAAACCCAGTAATGATACCCAGCCATGTGTGTGTGAGAGAGAGAGAGAGAAAAATATACAAATCAGACACTTCATTTGTCCCAGAAGTGAGCGATTACAATTACAGTGGTGCTTGAAAGTTTGTGAACCCTTTAGAATTTTCTATATTTCTGCATAAATATGACCTAAAACATCATCCGATTTTCACACAAGTCCTAAAAGTAGATAAAGAGAACCCAGTTAAACAAATGAGACAAAAATATTATACTTGGTCATTAGGGTGCATCAGTTGCCCTCACTTTCATAAAATCTGATGCATTTTTGTTTGGGTGTTCCTTTTCACCAATAAAGACATCCTGTAAAATTTTTTGACCATATTCAAAAGTCTAATGGTGGCACCATGACGTTCATTTTTTTGCCAAAAAACGCTTATTTTATGTTTTCGTGTAAGGTTTGAATCACAATGTTGGACTCCATTTATTGATTTCTTGTGAGCCAGAGATCATGTTAAGAACCTTTGCAAGGGATTGAGAAGCATTAATGTGATTCATAATACATTTGTATTGTTTAAAAGTAGTTGAACAATGATTCAATGAACAGCTAAAACTCAAACTGTGCTTGATAATATATTTAGAATATGTACTAAAAATGTGTATCTAAGAGATTTGGTATACTCTATAAGGTGCCATAATGTTTCATGAAAAGTGATCGAAATTTTATCATAAAATAGCAGCTTTTTCCATAACTTTGAGCTCCTGGTGCCACCATTAAACTTTTGAATTTTGTCAAAATATTTCACCCAGTGTGTTTTCTTACCAAAAGGAACATAAAAACAAAAACGCATCATGATCGGAGGAACTTTTCATTTTTAGGGGGCAACTGATGCACCCTATTGGTCATTTATTTATTGAGGAAGATGAGCCAAATACACCAAATTTGGCAAGTAGGTCCGGGGATGACCCAGAATTTTGCAGATATAAACAAAATTCATTTACGGGCCCCAGGGAGGTCCCCGAGTGACACAATATCCACCCACCCCTCCCTCAATGCCTTTCATGTTACATTTATCAACACAAACTCTTGACAGATCTTCACTAAACTTGGCAAGTAGGTACAGGAACTGGCCACAATTTGGCAGAACTCAGAAATTCCATATTTGGGCCCCAGGGGGTCCCCAGTGGGCCCCTGGGTAGTGAATGTTTGGATTTGTGTTTGTCTTGGGCTAGCATCACCATTTCTCGAAGGGTCTTCACCAAATTTGACATGGAAGTCCGGGAGCAACCTAGAATTTTGCAAAACCCAGGCAACACCAGGTAACCTGTTAGTATATGCACATTCACTGGATATGAGCAATCACGCTCTGATTGGCTACTCTACTACTAGGATATCAGCTCATATACCGTGAGTATATTTCGCCAGTTTGTTTACATTCTTCATCTTTAAGCATTCAAATTTGTTGAACTTTTTTAGTCTGGTTCAAAAGCTCAAAGAAGTTTGAACATTACAGAACTGAAATGTGCAAGTAAGAATTAATTAAATGTCTCAAACTATTCTATACCTCGGCATGACAGCAAGACGTCACTTTCTACAAAAAAACCCCACTAAAGTCAGTTTCTGTAGCCATCGATAGGGTTTTAAGAAGTCCACCAAAATGGAAATTATTTCGTTGGACATTTTGTATAAAGTTTTTATTGATCAACTTTGCGAAAAATAAAAATGCCATGTTTCTCAAAATCGAGTGAATGTAGAGAGAACAATTATTCCAACAATTATGGCTATCAGCTCATATACGACTCAGTTTTGTGGAATAATTGTTATTTATATATGTCTGTGTGCGTATATATATATATATATATATATATATATATATATATATATATATATATATATATATATAGACACGCACACACACGCGCGCACAGAGAGGAGTCCTATAGAATTTCTCATGTTCCCCAGACCCTGATGAGAAAGAAGATTAGACAGACATACACACACACACACACAATACAAGAGTGTGTAACCATCTCAAAGTGCTCATCTATCTATCTACCAATGAACTGTTAACAAAATGCTATTTAAGAGAAAGTGCTCCAGATGCACTCGAATTTAATGGCGGCGTAATTGAATTGAGAAGAAAATAATAATAAATTCACTATTGCTATTAACTTTTGATTCAGGGCTAATTAAAGAATGCAAACAGAGATAACGCAAATGTGCCTGTGGTGATTTTGGGGGAAAAACTAATCTGTGAAAACTGAGGGTGATGCAAAATTGAACTGAGAAAAACAATGTTCATGTGGCAAAAAGTTGTCTGTTGCTAATAATAAATAAAATTTACTTACTTACGTACTTTACACTTTTCGTACTATGCGCTCTTTCCATATAGGAGGAGTGGAGGAGGTGGTTTGGGTTAATTCTAAGAATGAAAAATGAGGAGAATTAGACAGACTGGACTGGACAGATCAAGAGAGGGAGGAGGACTATGGAGGAGGACTGGACAAATGAGGAGACAGAAGACGATTGGATGGATGGGACTATGGAAGAAGCCTGGATGAATGGGGAAAAGATACAAGTGTGTGTAGATGGGAAGATGGACAAGGTTTGGATGGATGGGATGATGGAGTTTGATCAAGCTACGGTCACACTATTGCTCGCGATGCTTTGCGATTGGTTATCGATGAAAATGAGGCGTTTTGGTGATGACGCATGGTGATATACAGACGAGCTAAAAGTTGTGGTTACACAGCAGGGGAACACTTGACTGTTACACCTTCACTCACTCACAGGACCTAGTGGTTATGGGAAACGCCTGACACTGATTTGAGTGCAATCAGCATGCGCATATAAGGACACAGAGGCTTTGTGAAGTATTATCACCACAGTCACGTTTGTTTCGAGCCATGTTTATGACTCTGCTTTCGGTTTTGTTTTTGTAAATATCATGCCTGCTAATAAACACTCTTCCTGCACTTAGATCCGTCCACCGCCGCATACCTGACAGAATACTTCTCAAAGTCTCTCTGAAAATAGCATCCTTATATGTGCGTGCTGACTGCGCTCAAATTAGCATCAGGTGTTTCCCATCACGACTGGGCCCCAAGCGCACACACAACGTGCTCCGAAGGATCCCCGAATGTAAATACACTTTTTAAGTCTTGGCGAAGGTGAGGCTGTGCCAAGCTGCTGTGTTGATGAGGCTCCTGCGAGCATTAGGGACTAGCCTGGGAAATCCCATGCTGCTTTGCACAATCGTTCCGATCTGAAAAGACAGCATGGAAACTATGGTCTAAAGGCTCGCCTGAGTTAGGGAGCCAATCAGAGAGTGGGGAGGGGTGGGAAGATGGTGACGCGTACTACTCGACAAACGGAAGCTTGTAGTTTATTTGGGACTGTTTATGGATCACATGGCGGCGAGCGATACGAACCAAACTTTCGATCAAGCTTTAGACACTGTTCTGAATAGTTTAGAGCGAAAGTTTGTTTTAAAAAAAAGAACAGCGTTTGGCGTTACAGTCTTTCGTTGACACGAAGACAGATGCCTTTGCCTTGCTCTTTCCTTCTCTTCTTCGCCTCTTCATCGCTCTAACTACGTCACCGGGTACAACTGCCATGATTGGCCATGGGCTACGTATACGCCAAATGATAGACATTCGCAACGTCCAATAAACGGCCGTTGACAATCGTAAACCACACCTCCCCTACGAGAAATTCAATAGGCGGATTCCAGACCATATTTCACTTGTGATATGGTCTGGTGTTAACCAGACTAATTAGGGACATGGGTTTGAGACAAATACATCTCAAGAGACTCAAAGAAGATTCCCAGAGTTTTGGGAAGTACTCCCAAACCCACTGCTTAGTTTGCTGATGAAAACATCACCACCAAATTTCAGTGAAATTTTACATAATATTTTTGGCTACTTGCAAGGCAGAGATACAACAACAACAAAAAAAAGAACTCGCAAAGCTCGGAGAACATTTGCCGTGTATTGCACGACTGGCAGCGATGCTATCAATTTTTCATCACCGAGTATTCAAAAATTAAACCCATCACGAGCTGTAGTGTGACCAGGGCCTTAGAGAAATGGGAGGAAGGAGTTACTGGGTGGATGGGCTATGGAGGAGGAATGGGTGAATTGGACGGATGTTGGAGGAAGACTGGACGATTGGCGAAGGATTGGATAGATGAGAATACGAAGGAAGAGTGAAGGATGAAACTACGGAGGAGGGATAATTGGATGGATGGAAGTGTCAAACACGATTGGGTCGATGAAACGTTCAAGGAAAGATTGAGCACTGAAGGATGGAGAAGGACTGGATGGATGGCAAGATAGAGGATTGAATAACTGATGATGATTCTGACATGATGTTTTTGAATTGTACTTCACTGAACATTTTGACCACGCCAACAGGAACGACAACAATGATGTCACTAACAAAAATGATGATGATGATGATGCCGTAGAGGACAATTGGTAAATGTTGACATCAGCGCTGCAGCTGGGAGACACGAATGCAGATGTATAAAGTATGTTTGTGTCTGAGGGATTACTGCTTCACTCCTCTCTCTCTCTCTCTCTCTCTGCCTAACAGCAACTAAACCCCCAACGTAAACAGCTTCACACACAGATGAAAGCCATGACCTGAAAGGTACCTGCGGCTTATAATCCAATTTCAGCACCATGCAAAGTCAGGCGGAAGTGGATTTAGAAGAGAGAGAAGGAAAAGAAGTTAAGCACCGGGGAGACAGAGAGAGGGAAAAACATCTTGCTGTGCATCTCTGTAGGTGAATTTCTCAACAGCCAAAATCTCTGGAGCGAGAGATATCTCCCTCTCTCTCCTTCTTTCCCTCACTCTCTCAGCTTAGAGCAGCAGCTTAGAGAATATAGCTCTAATGGGAGCAGCCGTCAATCAAGCCGGTGTGTATCACAGTGGTGAGGGTTTGCTTTACGCTCCCCAAATCTCAATCAGCATGGCACCTGTCAGTTCAGTGCACGCTGAGCATGCTCTAGTCTGCTCTCCTGCACCTGAGTCCTGTAGAGGTTCAGGCCTACCCTGTCGATTGCCTGTCTAAAAAAAAAAAAACAGAAACAAAAAACAAAACAGGTCATTCACCATCAGAGACTAGCTTGTAAGATAAATCAATAGTGCAAAGTTGTAGGAGCAAAATACATATATCATTTAGAAATGTGTCGACTGTAATGAACAGAACCGAAGAAATAAAAGCAAGGTAAGGTCAGTCAATGAATATATTTTGGCATAGTATTATAGTATACTCAGGCAGAATTTCCAAGTGTGTGTAAGAGAGAGAGACAGGCCGATGAGGGAATGGCTGTTTATCGTTGCTATAGTTTGTTTGCAATCACGTGACTTTTTGCCTCCTGGTTCACTTCTGGTTTCCAAGTGATGGCCAACAATCAAAGATGGCGTCCAAAAATGCATGCGTCCATTGTTGTCTTGTAGAAAACATTCAACATTTGACTATATTAAAGGTCCCATGGCATGGTGGTTTGTTGATGCTTTAAACGGGCTCGTGGAGGTTTCCGGATGTTATATTCGCAGCCTTTATCGAAATGAACCCTCGGCACGTAGATATAGCCTCCTGGGAGAGAGCCCCATTTCAGCGCTTTTCCCAGTGCGTCGTTTTGCTAATGAGAAGCATGGAGGCGGGGAGGGTAGGGTGGGGGTGGGCCATGGGGGGAGGGGGAGGGGCTTGACCAAGCTGCGGGCATGAGTGAGAGTGTTCGGAGTGGTAGTTTACGAACGTATAATACCCTAGGCTTGAACACGCACTCCATAACCAAAGAGGATAGAAGCAGCAACTACAGCAACATAGCGCTTATCCAACAGAAGACATGCATTGCGGAGCAATAGTCAAACATAAGCTCATAAGTTACAGTCAATTTCCAGACTAAACTCAGTTTAACAGAGCATGCTGCATGCTCTTTAGTTTTGTAGCGCAGATTACCTGGCTAACTGCAGGAAGCGGTTAGCTGCACAGCTAATGTAGCCATTGCAAGGCTAACGTGGCACCGATTTTAAAACACGGCAAAATGACCTAACAGTTATACACTTACTTGTTCGCTGTTTGTGGCTGATGCGGCAGGGATGCTTGGTACGGACCCAGGCTTCAGTGACAGTTGATGTGCAAAACCTGCCCTGTACTGTCCCAAGTTGTGGAAACATTCCTCAGGAAAATGCTTCCGACAAACATACACCGTCTTAGGTAGACTCGACGGCGTATTATTGGAGTAAATAAAATTAAGCCACTGCGTCTTCAGGGGCTCTCCCGTCAGCAGTAAAAACAGACTCTTTTCTGTGTTGTCACATCCATGTACAGTACAGCGCAATTTCCATGTTTCGCTCGCTTAGGTGGTGCCATGTTGTTGTGTCCTCTATGGTCTCCTCACTACAAAATTGAAGTGACGTATCTATGGTGGCAACTTTTGAGCTGGGCGGGCAATCCATACAGTGGGTGGGAATCCAGAGGGGGGGCGTGGGGATCATCTCCCTTGCTGACGTAGTTAAGGGAAGAGCCTATCAACGCGCCATTTTGACGTGCCATTCTCAAATGTTGACAAAGGGTGGGCATAGTTTGGTTTACACATTATGACATTTCTAGCCACTGGGGTGACTTAAGAAGGTCAGAGGAACTCATTTTAACGTTAAAAAACCTCAGAAAGTGAAAATTTCATGCCATGGGACCTTTAATGGACTAGAATCAAAAGCAAAATTGAGACATCGAGAAAAAAAAATATATTTACGCGATGGATTGGACCCCTACAGCTTAAAAAAGACAGAGTTTTCAAGCTATTTCAACAACTTTCAGTTCAACAAACAGTTTCCGGATATTTCCAATTATCTGGTATCCAAACATCGTTTTACACGAAGAATGAAACGAAAGCTTTCGAAAGTCTTGAAGTCTGTAATTTTTTCATTTGTGGCTGGGTTCGTGACGTCAGAATAAGACTTCTAAAGGACAATAATAGTCTTATTTTTGCAACGATAAGCAACGTAAGCCGAAGTGAGGTATGCGATTCGAGTCGGAGCTGCTGTCGGCATTTTTGCAACGACAACTTACATTTTACTTCATGACATTTTAAACATAGCTCAGACTTATGAATTGACATAATTGGACAACGTGAAAAAAAAAAACAACAATCGAGTTTCAATCGAGGCCGACCTACAAACTAGTTTCATCGTTTCATCAACGGTTTGTTTTACGACATCCAAAATGTACGAAAACTCATTTAGCATTCGAAGTTTTGATTTCAGATGCATAAAAGTATCATGATGTACGTACCTTTAACACAATGATCGCTGCAAACACGAGCGTGTGGACTCTCGATTCCTTTCGAACACCGTGAAAGGTTTGCGAGACATTTTTCACGGCGTCTTTTTGAGATATTTTTCGTTCTTTCAGCCTTCCTTTTAAGAAGTGCACGACTTCTTTTGGTGTCCTATAATACCTTTTGTCTTTTTCTCGATTTCGGTTTCAACATCCAAACACAACTGGGCATATTTGGAGACGAGGCATAAGAAACTACTGCAAAGCGACTGTAAGCCAATAAGATGCCTGCATGTCAGCTGGCAATCTGAATACATAATGAGGCGGATCACTACGGGAAGTGACGTCTATTGCAAACAAACAACAGCACAGTCGTGTACAGGAACTTGTCTCTTAGGTATTCCATAGCAACTATAAATCATTTAAATGTGTGATGTTTCATACGTTAAAGGAACAGTCCACCGTACTTCCATAATGAAATATGCTCTTATCTGAATTGAGACGAGCTGCTCCGTACCTCTCCGAGCTTTGCGCGACCTCCCAGTCAGTCAGACGCAGTCAGACGCGCTGTCACTCCTGTTAGCAATGTAGCTAGGCTCAGCATGGCCAATGGTATTTTTTGGGGCTGTAGTTAGATGCGACCAAACTCTTCCATGTTTTTCCTGTTTACATAGGTTTATATGAGCAGTGACATGAAACAAGTTCAGTTACACAAATTGAAACGTAGCGATTTTCTATGCTATGGAAAGTCCGCACTATAATGACAGGCGTACTAACACCTTCTGCGCGCTTCGGCAGCGCATTGATATCTGAGCTCCGTATCAATGCGCTGCCGAAGGTGTTAGTACGCCTGTCATTATAGTGCGGACTTTCCATAGCGTAGAAAATCGCTACGTTTCAATTTGTGTAACTGAACTTGTTTCATATCACTGGTCATATAAACCTATGTAAACAGGAAAAACGCGGAAGAGTTTGGTCGCATCTAACTACAGCCCCAAAAAATACCGTTGGCCATGCTGAGCCTAGCTACATTGCTAACAGGAGTGACAGCGCGTCTGACTGCGTCTGACTGACTAGGAGGTCGCGCAAAGCTCGGACAGGTACGGAGCAGCTCGTCTCAATTCAGATAAGAGCATATTTCATTATGGAAATACGGTGGACTGTTCCTTTAATAAAATAAGTATTGTAATTGCGGTGGTATAAGCCGAACCACACACTCAGACCTCTCGGTACATGGTGCATTCTTCACTCATTCAGCAAAAGAGACCAATCCAGACAGTAATAAACACAGGGAATGGTGGGTGTGCTTCTCCCAGGGTGCAGTAGTAAAGCTGGAGAGCGTGTAAGGGGACCTGGTTTACAAGCTTTCACCACAGTTTCCACACGCATTACAAGCCCAGGTTCTCTCTGTTGTACTGCTGCAGTGACCTTCTGATTGGGACCCACACAGCCGGATGGACCTGACTCAGGATTTCACTTATAGCTTGGCCGTGTTTGTACAGCTGTGGGTTGGTCGTAGCAGACCTGTTTTCTGTGTTTTCACTAATCTGCACACTGGACCTCAGACTGAGGGCTGGACCTCCTCAACACGATCTAAGCTTAATGTGCCTGGAAACATTTTTGGCAAAGTGAAAAGAGCCTTTTATTGATTTTGGAGCCATGGGCTAAGCCGTGGGAGTAAAATAAAAACGAAAAAACACACCGACACACACAGTAATGACTTTCTGTATATATATGCTTTTAAAAGAATGACTCGGTTGAATTTCACATCTCTAACCCATCACTTGATTTGGCACGAGATGACGTCTAAATGCATCTCCGTGCCTTTAATGTACATCCAGAAAATAATCATGGCACCACATCTTTTCATCGCCAGCTGATCAATAATGTGCTTATTGTCCCCGGACCCAATGGAGACCCCGACGGCTTAAGTTTAAGCTCACTCAAAAGCCTGTCATTCTCATGTTTATTTGTTAGAGAATCGAACATTCTGAACTCAAACGATCCTTGTCCCGCTTCATTTTTTCTCTCTAACAAACTATTGTTTTCCACCCCCACCCAGGTCACATGCTAGTCATCGGACAGCTTCTCAGACTCGATGTTCCAGTGCTGAAAGATTGGCAATCGCACAATTTTTCTTTTTATATCCGCAACGACTGAATGGCTGGAAGGGATTCCAAGCAGGGCGTTACAAATTAATAGATACAAAAAGCGTTCTGTGATGTGCACATGCCTGGGTGTGGAGATCAGGGACAGTGTGGATTTGGAGCAGCACTATTTAAATATTTAGACCAGTAAAGAAGTCAGGATGCTGACTTGAAATATCACAAAATCCTCACATTTATGCCTCAGAAACATGCCGACGAGTACAATACACTTTGGGTTACGTGGAGAGCGAACTCGCATAGCAGAGATCTGGTTACTGGGTTTAAATGGATTTAGCTCTTTGAAAAATCATTTTAAAGCCTTACGTTATTCTAAATCACTGTGCATTCCACAGTCTCAGTGCATGCAAATAATACACACTTGCATGCATAAGTTTGCACACCCTTTACGTAAAAATCAAAGGAAATCAACAGAACATTTAGTGGGTTGGCATGCACAGATGTGCCTTCATTATCACAGGTGAAACAGCTGGAGATAAGTCATTAATACTGATATTGGGTCAAAGGTATGTTTACCTTTGGGAACATGATTTTAATCTTTATTAACTAGTCTTGTTTTTTGTCTCTTCTGGACAGTATTGAGATCCTCCCCCAGGCATAATATTCACCACACCGGACTTCCTGACGTAACATGTGAATAACTCAACTGCTTTGCCATAATTTAATCCATCCATCATCCATCACCGCCTATCCTAGCTGACTACGGGCGAGAGGCGGGGTACACCCTGGACAAGTCGCCAGATCATCGCAGGGCTGACACATAGAGACAAACAACAATTCACACTCACATTCACACCTACGGTCAATTTAGAGTCACCAGTTAACCTAACCTGCATGTCTTTGGACTGTGGGGGAAACCGGAGCACCCGGAGGAAACCCACGCGGACACGGGGAGAACATGCAAACTCCGCACAGAAAGGCCCTCACCGGCCACGGGGCTCAAACCCAGGACCTTCTTGCTGTGAGACGACAGTGCTAACCACTACACCACCGTACCACCCACATCATTTAATGACATAATTTAAGATTTGGCTCATATTGAAACAACTTTTCTGTAGTTCTCACTTTACGCAATTTTTTTTCACCGTTCAAAAACACGAGGGATACAAACTTTTGCACTCAACTGTAACTAATGCTACCTCCCCATCTCTGTCAGAGGAAATGCACGAGATAATGCATTTATTTAACTCCTACCTTCACGCCATGCATCTCCATGCTCGGTTCATTATGGGTGGGCAATACGACAAGGTACAGTAATTTCGACAACATAATATCGCCATCAATTATGCCACAGTAAGTTTTTCTGAGATTGTGGCTATCTTGATATCTTTTACAATAATAATAAATTCAATTACAAATTGCAACAGCTGGTTTAACAATTGCAAAATGTTCGAATTGACTTTTTTTTTCTCTTTTTCAGCATAATTTTTTGTAAATAAATTATTATTATAGGGTTTATCGGTTTCATTTCTATACGAGTTATATCCGGGTATAGACCATACACCTGGGGAACATAACTGTCGATCATGTAATGTATAATATGTAAATATAATCACCATCTACCTCTATATTTCCATCAGGCTTTTGAACCAGGGATTATATTAGCAATTTTGCACAAGACATTGCACAGTATATCTACCTCTATGTTTGCCTCTCCTTTTTTTTCAAGACATTGCACAGTATATCTACCTCGATGTTTGCACATTGTTTGTTTGCCTCTCTTTTTTTTTTAAATGCTTTCATTTTTCACTCTACTTTTATATTTTGCATTCCATATGCACTTTATATTTCATATTTCATATTTTATATGAGTGATTCCACGCTTATGGGTACTGAAATGGGGACATGAACTTATTTTTAAAAATTCACCTAAAACCATTTCTTTTTTTTACCATCAGGTCACAAAACATGTAATCTTTAATGAATGATATGTTAAAAGATAACTTTAATTTTCCAAGATGTAATAAAAACATATTTATATGCCAAAGTCAGAACGTAACAGAAGTGTTGTGGACATGTATATTCTCAATTTTAACAATGTAGAATTACTTTTTGAAACATAGGAAGGTGATGTTTTAGCAAATATAATTAATAAACATGTGTAGTAGAATAAACATACACATTCTTTCAATAAGATTAACATGGTATATAGCTAGATTATAATTAATTTGTAACAGACGCGAGATGGACAATCGTAACAGAAGTAATGGAACAGACATCATTTTGGAACTCATAGGCTTGACTTTGGCATATAAATATGTTTTTATTACATCTCAGAAAATTAAAGTTATCTTTTAACATATCATTCATTAAAGATTACATGTTTTGTGGCCTGATGGTAAAAAAAGAAATGGTTTTAGGTGAATAAGTTCATGTCCCCATTTCAGTACCCATAAGCGTGGAATCACTCATATATACATTTCTTTTCATATTGGTAAGCGTAGTTTGGTCGGGCAGTTGCAAAATAAGAATTTCATTACCCAATAATAAACCGCAGTGTCTGTTATTGTGTATATGACAAATAAAAAATCTTGAATCTTGAATGTAATAGAAAGCACTTTCCGTAGGATATGTGCAGTTCCCAACGTTATTTTCTGAATTCGGTTGATCTCACTACCTCCTGGTATTCTCCCAAGGTACTCGCTCACTCCCTTATCACCCCAAGCGCTCCAATTACAACTGGGATCATTTTAGTCTTCATACCCCACATTCTAGACACTTCGATTTCCAGATCTTTGTATTTCACTAACTTTTCAAATTATTATTATGATTATTATTATTGATTGTAACAAGTTTAATTTTGCAAACATTATATAACTCAACTTTTTTATACAATACTGCTGTCTTGCTGACAGTGATATGCATCACAGAAATGCCTTTGGGAACTGTGATATGATCTTTTCATCGTATCGTGCATCCCTAACGCCCATGATATGAAAACAATTACTTTTGTGTCGCACGTACAAGAATAACCACTTCAAACCAGTTTACTTTTTCGAATCTACTTTGGACATACACACATCGACCTCTGACTCTGAACTTGGTGAAAGCCACATGTGTATCCTTTTATTACGGCGCATCACCGTTCACTTTTGGTTTGAAGATTTTTATAGCAGGACTCTGACACCATGAAATTTCCATTCGCTTTCATTTGCAAAAGCAAAAAGGTTGTTCGCCTCGATTCACTGACAGAGCCAGGCCGACTGAGGTGCTGAAAGACAGAAATGCATTCAGATTGCAGACAAAATGCATTACGGCATTTCTGTGGATTGTAGGCCTTGGAGCTGAATAAAGAAAGAAAGTGGGCAATTAATTCCACGGCCGCAATGATAAACATGACAGCAAATTTCACAGAGCCTTCCTCTGCAGTGATAGGCAAAGCAGAAAGTCCTGGTTAGTTTCCTTTGTTAAAGACGTTGCAAAGATAAGATGCCCTCTGTTCTCATTATATTACTTCTTATAAACACGTACATGTGCAAATTATCCAGAAGCAAGGCAATTTCATACAGAATTGGTGTTGCTGAGAAACCGGAGTTTGAAGATTTAATTATAAACAATGCTAAGTTAATGCAATCTCCATTTATGTGTGACGACGCTTTTTGCAAGAGAGAGAGAGTGTGTGTGTTATCATCTTCCCCCCTGTAAAGATGGTACTATCCATGTTGCTATAAATAGGCCACTGTTGGCATTAAAAGAGAATGAGATGATGATTGTGAATTCAGTTGAGGAGACAAAAGCAGCCGTTTATCACACACTCCAAAGCAGCAGCCAGTGCAGTACAGCATGCCAGCTTGTAGCTGCCGAGGCTGAGTACACCCAGAACAAAGCGCTGGAAATAAAATTGGCTTCACTCGCTTTCAACCTCTTGAAAGAAGAGGAGGGACAATATGCTAAAGTAGATATTCAGATTCTTTTGCACCTTATCTGAGCATCGGGTCTTCCACTCAGTCGCGCATTTAAATAATACACATGCCTCACATTCACAGCGTTAGTCAGAAATGTGTCGAGCTGACGTCAGTACGAACCCGAGGACCATCAAAGAGCTAAACAACTGCTCAGCTCTGTCACACTGGACTCAAAGGTATCAGCTAAATGAATCAGTTTAAACACAGAATGAAAAAAAGTTGTTCCCATATACTGGTAAGTATTATGCAGCTGTTTCAACTCAAATGAACAAACCAGTGATCTCGCATTCATTCACCAGTTATTTCCATTGTCGTGTGACCCATATAACCTCAAAGAACGAACCTGTTCTGAATTTAGTTTGGCTTCTTGCGAGTGTACCAGGAGTACCAAACAGGGACAGATTGGTAGAGATAGAAATGGTGCAAACCAACCATCAAAAAATTGTCAGACTAGATGAAAAGATAAAAATCTTCACTGGCCAGATAGTTCTGACTGATTTCCTTTTTTACATCTTGTATAATCCATCCATTATCTCTAGCCGCTTTATCCTGTTCTACAGGGTTGCGGGCGAGCTGGAGCCTATCCCAGCTGACTACGGGCGAAAGGCGGGGTACACCCTGGACAAGTCGCCAGGTCATCACAGGGCTGACACATAGACACAGACAACCATTCACACTCACATTCACACCTACGGTCAATTTAGAGTCACCAGTTAACCTAACCTGCATGTCTTTGGACTGTGGGGGAAACCGGGGCACCCGGAGGAAACCCACGCGGACACGGGGAGAACATGCAAACTCCACACAGAAAGGCCGTCGCCGGCCACGGGGCTCGAACCCGGAAACTTCTTGCTGTGAGGCGACGGTGCTAACCACTACACCACCATGCCGCCCCCATCTTGTATAAATATTATATTTGTGGGTCATTCTGGAATTCGGGGTGCATTTCGCATCTCCAAGATAAACCTTTTGTTATTTTCCTCAAAAGAAATCTTTATAGAATCAGGTTTTGAACAATAATGCAAATTATGACAAACTTTCACCAATAGCAGTGCTTGATGTACATTTTAGACCCAATTTATCCGTAAAACATTAACTAAATGACTCCCCCACCACCACCACACATTATTGGCCGTCTTTGACTCCTGATTCATCCATTCAACTCGAATAAACATGAAGTGATTCAGTCTAACAATCCGTTTTTTTTTTTTTTTTGCAGATTATTCTATTAACTATCATCAAATCAACTGCATAGAAAATCCATTTTCTGTATTATGTGAAATTTCAGGAATTATCCGTCCCAATGTTCTTGTCAACTCTGTTAACTCTTTTATTAAACCGCATAAAATCCACAAAGACTTTTAATAATACGCATGACACCTGCACCGAGAGATGTCACTTCATGTGGCGCGAAACTTCAGAAAGGCAGCGAGGTGTTATGTTTCTTCTCTCATTAATTTGAACAAAATGTTGAGGATTTTACACCAACAGTAGATTAAATACTCGTCAAATCTGTTACTGCGATATTGGAGTGAATCTCTCGCTCATTTTTTTTTAAAAACAATACGATTAAAATCCATAAAATTCTGTTTTCATACATGCCACATGGTAGCTAGTTTGAGGTTAGCATGTGGTGTTTAGACACAAAATGGTGGAAAAAGTGTCAACTCTCATCATTGATCCTGTTAACGATAACAGAGTTGACGACGATGAACAGTCTCAACGCTTGAAATGTACCCGCAATTGTAGAACGGGCCTTATACAGTACTGTGCAAAAGTCTTTGGCACGTGTAAAGAAATGCTGTAGACCAAAAATGGTTTAAAAATTAATGAAACGAAATGTTTCAGCATTACAAAAAAAAAAACTATAAACAGCAGTAAGCCATAATAAATAAAACAAAGTCAATGTTTGGTGTGAGACGACCCTTTGCTTTTAAAAAAAAAAAAAGTAGTCTCCGGTACAGTGAGTGCAGTTTTATGCGGAAATGAGCTGTAGGTTTTACTGAGCATCTTCCAGAACCAGCCCCAGTTCTTCTGGACACTTTGACTGTCGCACTCGCTTCTTCATTTTGCCCCAAAACCCAACAGCCTTCATTATGCTTTCTTTTTTAATCTGAAAAGTGTTCTCTTATGTAATACGCTGCTCAGATACAAACTATTTTTTTCTGTAACATTTAATTTTGTGCTGGAAAACGAACGTTTGGACTCTAAAATGTTTTTGTACTGACCTGATAATGAAGAAATCATAAAATAGAAATCTATAACAGAGTCTGATCTCATCATCTCTAGCCGCTTTATCCTGTTCTACAGGGTCGCAGGCAAGCTGGAGCCTATCCCAGCTGACTACGGGCGAAAGGCGGGGTACACCCTGGACAAGTCGCCAGGTCATCACAGGGCTGACACATAGACACAGATAACCATTCACACTCACATTCACACCTACGGTCAATTTAGAGTCACCAGTTAACCTAACCTGCATGTCTTTGGACTGCGGGGGAAACCGGAGCACCCGGAGGAAACCCACGCGGACACGGGGAGAACATGCAAACTCCGCACAGAAAGGCCCTCGCCGGCCACGGGGCTCGAACCCGGACCTTCTTGCTGTGAGGCGACAGCGCTAACCACTACACCACCGTGCCGCCCTATAACAGAGTTTGTATGAAAAAACATAGGGTGCCTAAGACTTTTGCCCAGTACTGTGTATATTTGTTCAGTGTTAAAATCCTGCCTAAAATTCATAATGCATTCTACTATCATGCATGCCTGGCATAGGTCTCTTTGCATGCTCATAACAGGCGCTATAAGGTATTAGGTATGCGACTGTATATAACGTTATAAATACATCGTCAATGCAGAATTCACAGGAAACGCAACTCAGATCTGTTTCTTTTGTAATGTCCACACTAACTTACATCATGTTGAAAATAGTCTCGCCACACCGCAACCTACAGAAAACCCCTCCTACTGCAGTGTAACCTTCATGAGATGAAAAATAGTGATCGAAAAGCGACATTTCTGAAGCCATTCAGGAAACATCTGTCGCTGTCTTGCAGCCACAGGGGTTAACCGTCGACCATTAGCATCTCCCTGCTATACCCAGAGATATCGACACCCAGATTAAGCAGGTTATCGAGTGGCTGCGCAGTATCAGAGTCACATGGACTTGAGGTCACACCACAGGAGAGGGACCACGCTGAAAGATCAGCATCGCAGTGGGAGGGGGAGGGGCTACTGGTGAGTCTCGCAGCATGCCATCTCATACTGCGGAGAGTGAAAGGTCACGTAGCAAGTGGCAGGTGACCATCATTAGCTCAATTTGATTACGCTCAATGAGGTAATTATCAGCTGGCTAAACAAGCGTGCTGAGAGTTAGTAAAACTAAACTGTCCCCTCACGCTTCATTTACCGTACCCGACGTGAAGTTACAAACACAGGCAGTGTAATGAAAAATCTTACAAAGCTCAAGATCTTAAAATAGACACTGGAGAGCTGTGGAAAAACACGGTCATTTTACACTGGTGCGCATGGCTATGTAAAGGATAATGAAGCAACAGGAAAACGCTGGATTTAAATGAAATACTGATGTAGCCGTGAAGGAAAGTGAAATGACACAGGATCATTTTCAGCAGGGAATAAATTACCAGCAGTGCTTCAGGAAGATAAAGAAGCTTTTTTTTTTTGGTAACCTGAAAACAAGCACAATATCTTTTTACCCTGAGGTCACACAGAAGCACAACATTAAAGTTTTAACAATGATATCTGTAACACAAGCACATTCACTTATTTTGTGGCATGAGGAAGAAACCTGCGGGGAAAGACATCTGTTTTGTCCTTAACATGGCACAATCTCATTGTATATAGATGACTTTGGCCTCCCCAGATGACACAGATGAATTTCCAGAGATCGGCTGTGTGTTGCAAAGATTGCGATGGAGATAAGATTTGACATGATCCACTATAATAAAGGAGGCTGCTGATTATTACATTTTCACACCTTGAGCATTATTGACGCTTTTCCTTTTTTGTAAGGCCTGCCACTGGGACGTTAGTGGAACATGATTATTGTATTTGACTTTTGCTTTTCCACGGTGAGGGAGAGCTTCAGTCTTATGCAGAAGGACACATGAACATGCACATTCTTCATTTTCAAATGCTCAAAAGCAACTTGACAATTACATTACATTACAGGCATTTAGCAGATGCTCTTATCCAGAGCGACGTGCAATGTACCAGTTGGGAGTTAGGTATCTTGCTCAAGGGCACTTCAGTCATTCCTGCTAGTCCAGGGAATCGAACCAGCAACCTTTTGGTCCCAAAGCTGCTTCTCTAACCATCAGGCCATGGCTTCCCCAATATCTGATGCTGAACTTCATGATACTACTTTCTACCCAGAGCACCTGATTTCAAACCATCTCTTCCAAATGGTGCCACAATGAGCACTTTACAATGCAAAACCAGCACAGATTCATTCCTGAGTGTAGACTATAAACATCGCCCCCTACCTGTCTGAAGATAGTGGTCCTCCGTTGCGTGGCTTGTTGACTTGGGCGTACAGGCTCTCTAGGCCCTGATCTCTGGGACTGTGAGGCCTCTGCTCCTGGTTCAGGCTCTGGCTGCTGTCCATGGACGAGTCGAGCGAGCCGATGCCTGCGTAGGGGTGTTCCTCATCAGAGCTGAAAGTTCGGGTCACGTCTTGAATCTCGGCATAGTCTCTTTCCCTGGCCTGTCGCTCCCGCAGCTCCCTGGTCTTGGCCTGGATCCTGCAAACATGCACGTTATATCACATAATTGGATTCTCTGACCTGTAGTTAGATGAAGTAGAACATGTGGATAGGCAATTATCCATCATGGTGGGCCATAACATTTTTAGTTTATATTTTTAGTTTTGTTATTTTGCCTGCACCATCAGATCTAACTGGGCCATGATGATTATCCGATTAGTTGAATCAGCTGTAGTGAGGCAGCAAAAACACTGTAAAGACCAGAACAGAAAATCAAGTCATTTACGGTTGGGTTCTTGCCCTAACTGATAACTGCATCATCAGTTTTTCTTTGGTTAATCAGACACAAGGTACGCCACCACACTTGCCAGAGCAGTTGGGGTTAGGTGCCTTGTTCAAGGGCACTTGAGCCAGTCCTGCTGGTTCAGGGAATCAAACCAGCAACCTTATGGTCCCAAAGCTGTTTTCTCTAACCATTTGGCCATGGCTTCCCTAAAGTTCCTCAAGTCACTAGTCAAACTGAAATAACTCGAGAGAAATGATCAGATACTATATTAAATCTTTTAATAATAGTTTAAACTGAGGATTAGACTGCCAGAGTTTGGTCACTAAATCCGAAAAACATCTGCCCAATGAAACATCAAAGCCCATGCAAATATGAAGTGTAGTTATAAGAGATAAAGGTGTATGATCAATGTTTTTTGTCATCACTCCCTGCTGTGTTGACGTTTTCCTGACTTCAGAGCTCCTACCGGGTTAATCGGCTGCTCAGACACCACCCTCCCTTCCTATGTTTACTTTGGACCCTTACCCCATATTACAGAGGCCTGCTCAATGGAACCTTGAGACAAAATTCTTTCAAGAACCTCCAGTGGGAGTACATTTCAATCAGCTTTCTGCAGAGGTTAAGCCCTTTCTCCTCAAAGTGCCTCTCCCGCTGCTTCCTCTTAGAGAGCGGAGTCAGAGCAGGCCCGTTATGGCTGACATCGTACAGAGCTGCTAAAACAGCCAGTGGGAGATCATCCGGAGAGGAGTGGAGCAATATGTCCTGTAGGCGTCTTCCCAAATGGCAGGAAAAGTGGGGCCTCTCTGATCTTCCTCCAGCTGCCCCTTTTCATATTTTCCTCACTTGCATTCTCTCTGTGTTTTCTCTTCATTAAGAAACCAGTTTACTCAGGACAAATTTGAGATGAGGTGAACAAGGGTTTTTATTTTGGATTAAAGCATGTTCCCTGGGCACATATTTATGTGGGGATGCAGGCACTTCCTGGAACAGGAATGATATATACTGGCAAGATGGGTCGGTGCACTCAGGGTAAGCTCTCTATAGAGTGACCCGTGGCACACAAAGCATGTTCAACTTATTAGAACCAAATGAGCTTTAACACTGTGTCCAATTCTCCACTCCCCACCAAATCCACACTGTTGAAAATGCCTTGCATCACCCGCACCCCAGGTCGCAGTTGACCTCTACCCTTTGCCAGCTGTCTGTCACAGCTCTGACTGATGGCTCCAGAGTGCAATCTTGGGGCCAACTATGGGTTATCCTAGAGAGAAAAATTAGATGTTTCTACAGTTTCTCATAAGTGCAATCTAATTTCCCCAACAATGAACATTCTCTCTCCGTGGCAGCCTAATGCGATTACAATGCCATTTACTGTAGCTTCATTTTGTTCCTTTTCTCGCTTGTGCAAATCTAAATCTGGAGAGGACTGTGAGAGAACTGCATACATATCCGTGTCATGTGCAGTTAATAGCCTAGTGGTAATGAGAAAAACTGCTGGGGTTTGTAAAAGCAATAACGCCATTGTACGCCCAAATCTTCTGACTTCGCACAAACAAGCATTTTTTCCTAATGAAACTCTTGCCTTGAAATCTCGAAAGAACTCCACACTTTGGAAGGTGATGGTTTTAGGCTGTTGATTTAATATCAGGGACATGAACAAGGTGGAACGTGAGAGGACAGCGAGGTCAGTGCACCCGCCATCTGCTCAGAAACTGATGTCACCTCGCTGCCCAGAACATCCCTGCTCCGTGTTATGGCAGGTTTTACAGAAACCCAATAGCAAATCCGTGCCTCTGGCAGACTACACATAATAGACAGATAGAATCAGCTAGGGCAATGTGTGTCTCAATGAGATAATGTCCAGTATGAGCAAAAGCATAAGGCCATACCTGGCCCCGCAGTCATACACCAAGACAGCCAATAGATGAGAAGAGGTAAAATTGCTTTTTGCCAACAATGTCACTTCTCTTCTATGGAGACAGTGGAGCTGCTTTACCTAGGGTATTGAGCAACACTTGGTTTATATGCTTTGTTGCTGCAGTCCAAATTCAACATTGATCTTGTTGTTTTTACATAACCTTGAAATGGCAAACACTGAAATGGGCCATTGTATGTGATGTGTCAGATAAGACTTCTTATACATGCAATGATAAATTAATTTTCTATCCTTGATTGCTGCCTAAATTGGTTCCCTCATGCATTAGGGCAGTGGGCACGTGCCGTCCTTGACCGCCACGCAATGGAGTAGTAAGGCATCTCCTTCCTTCAACTAGCCTTGGGTGATGCCTTGAGCAAGCACTAGCAACCCCTCACTCCCCCAGTCAGGGTTATGACCGAAGACTGGACTCGGCACAGGATACCACTACCTGGTGTTCAATAGGCAGGAAGGCAGACCCAGCAAAGCGTTTGTGGAGCACGATCAGGGCACAGTCCAACACATAGAACACTGTTGGCCAGCATCCCGATCTGCATCCCGATCTAGCTCCAGCCGTCTTGATTCTGTCTTGCCCTTGGATCCAGTTAGGTCGGGACAAGAGAGTGGGGCTGACGGCTGCGCGACTCTCCCTCACTCTAATCCAAGTCACGCTCAAGTCATGACTTCAAATTCAATTAAAGCTCACCAGTGGTGCACGTGCGGCGGAGATGGGGCACATCGCTGAGGCCCGGAGGAGACGGACTGCGCGGAGTGCTCGGGCTGTCGCTACCCCCACTACAGCACCTACTGACGCATGCCCGATATGTGGGCGTACCTTCAAAGCCCGGATTGGCCTCATCAGTAACCTCCAGACCCACCACCCACCAAATTGAAGTCATGGTCATCTTTGACCCTGAAGGACAAACATCACCCTCATGCATACTTCTTTTTGTGCCTCCCGTAAAAGTTTAACTTGCAGAAATGATCGTGGCATATATTCAAAGTGCATTTAAGGTACTAAACAGACATTATCTCCCCTGTTTGGACCTTCTGTAAAAGTATACTATGTTCACGAGAAATGTACCTTTATGTTTTCCTGAGAGGGTTTGTTTATGAGCGCACCTACAGGGGCATGCTTTACATTTGTGGACTGCCAGCCATCATTACTGCAGAATGATACTGTAGATACTGTAGAAATACATTCAGGATGGGTCTGCTTGGGCACTTCAATGTGCGTGTATGTATAATAAGCTGTGACTAACTTGGTGAGGGTCCACCGTCTCTTGTTTACTTCATTACACAATTAATGGCCCGTTGTGGCGTTAGCTCAAAAGACAGAAGTGGCTAAACTGAACATGATTACTGCTCTGTCAATTTCCCTCCATCCCTCCCTGAGTGAAGGCCGTCACAAATCCTAGTGTTTCATGTGGCATTGGTCCAGAATCATTACCGACCCACATTCAAAGATAATTAGTGCCAACTGTTCCTCTGTGTACAAGTGTGTGTGAGAGAAGAATATGTTTGTTTCCTGTGTGTGCGCGCGCGCAGATGTGCGACCAATTCAATGTTTTTATTAGCTTGGTATATGCATTGCCCATTGGTGTGTAGGTGTTCTGTCAGTAAAATGATGCTATTATAGCTGAAAGCTATGCCTACCATTATGTTTCCAGGTAACAGCCAAGAGAAAAAGAAACCCTTCTTAACATTTTGGCCTGTATATCTTCAGATAGCCATTAGAACCTACATATGCACGAGATGTTATGCATGTCCACAAACACCTCATTAAGAGCTGTCCGAGAATAGCCGGTTAACTTTCATACCACTTCCTTATCAGAAGGCTGGCCATCAGCCGAACACTTTCTCTGCCAAAACCACACTGAAATATTCTAAAATGATAAAATGCTGCATGATCCAACGATCTAGAAAAGGTTTTGTATTTTTCAATTACAAATTTAATTTGTTTTGTGTTCTATTAACAAAAGCCAGAAAATAAAGCTCACTGGTGCTTGGAGTTGGTTTTTGTTTTAATGATTGGGGTGAGGGGGGTAATGAGGAATGGCGTTTTGGCTACCTGTGGTACTTCCTTTCCAATAAATAAATCTCACTGCTTATTAAAACAACACAACTTGTCAAGCTAAAATACATACTCCACCCACAACACCTCTAACAGGCTTAACACGATCAAAAGAGTATGACAGATTGCTCCTATGCAGTCCTTCCCATGCCACAAGGCATATCGGGCGGTGCAGATCTCTGTTCCAGTAGCCGTTAGCCTCTCACCTATTACATAGCGAGGGTTGCAGTGGGGGGCTGGTCCTCTGGTAAGCGTGAAAGTTTGATTCCCTACTCGCATCTATATTGCGGTGTGCCTTGCTAGATGACAGTAGGTACCATTTTTATGATGGTCTTCGGTGTGACCCGACCGCAAGTAGAACTCACGATCTCCCAGTCGAGATGCAAACAAGCTAACCATAAGGCCAACTCACGGGCTGACGCAAAATGATTCGACAAGGTCTACTGTAGATGAGCAACAAATTCAAGGGGGGAAAAAAAAAAACACCGGTGGTTCTGTTATGGTGGGGGGGGGGGGGGGGGGGGGGGGGGCATTTCCTTATTTCGCCATCATGGTTTGAATGCATTTGTAGAAGGGAGAACCACTACAAATCAATACCAAAACTGTTCTTCTGATCACCATTATCCTGTCATGAAACATTTCTATCCTGAAAGGCATTTCTCTTCCAGGATAACCCTGCCTTATCCACAGAGCACAAGGGCTCATAAGATGGTTTGGTGTAAATAATATGCGATGGCGCTCACCAGATCGAAACCCAACTGAACACTTCTGGGAGATTTTGGAGTGACGTATTAGACAGCTCTCTCCGCCACCATCATCAAACTAGAGAAATATCTTAGGGATCTTTGGATCCAAGATGTTCATCCTTCCAGGACAGTTACAGAGACTTAGAAATTCTATACCAAGCCACACACCTAGGCTGTTCTGGTGGCCCGAGAAATTTCTGCGTCCCACGATATATTCGTTTTCCTTTCATTTCGATCACCCACCTGCATATGAGAGTACAGCGTATTTAATATACAGTACTGTTCAAAAGTCTTAGGCACCCTATTTTTTTCAAAATAAAAAATATATATATTTTTTCGATTTCTAGTTTATGACTTCTACATTATCGAGTCAGTACAAAAACATTTTAGAGTCCAAACATTCGTTTTCCAGCCAAAATTAAATGTTACAGGGGAAAAAAAAGTGTGTCTCTGAGCAGCGTATTCCATAAGAGAGCACTTTTCAGATTAAAAAAGAAAGCATAATGAAGGCTGCTGGGTTTTGGTGCAAAATGAAGAAGCGAGTGTGACAGTCAAAGTGTCCAGAAGAACTGGGGCTGGTTCTGGAAGATGCTCAGTAAAACCTACAGCTCATTTCCGCATAAAACTGCACTCACTGTACCGGAGACTAATTTTTTTTTATTTTTTAAGCAAAGAGTCGTCTCACACCAAACTGAATTTTTTTCCCCATTTATTATGGCTTACTGCTGTTTATAGTATTTTTTAATGTTGAAGCATTTCATTTCATTATTTTTAAGCCATTTTTGGTCTACAGCATTTCTATATACTGTATGTGCCGAAGACTTTTGCACAGGACTGTAGCTATATTTAACAACTATTCCATAAAATCGAGTCGTACATGGGCTGATAGCCGACGAGGCGTGTAGCACTGAGTCGGCTATTAGCCGTGTACGACGAGATTGAGTGGAATAACTGTTTTATTCTATCCACATTCACTGGATTTTGAAAAACAGAGCATTTTTATTTTTTGCAAATTCGATAAGTAAAAACTTTATACAAAATGTCCGACAAAATAATTTCCGCTTAGAATGTAAACAAACTGGCGGAACGACAGGAGCAATTTGTGGAAAATGCAATAATAATAATAATTCTTGAAAAAAAATGATGTGTTCTTCCCATCAATTGTTGCTTTTTTTTGGTATTTTTCTGGGGTTTTGTTTTCAAGTAGAGTTTTTATTTCATCCTCGGTTGGTTCACCAACATGCGCCACCATTTTGTTTTTCTCTACTCATGGTATATGAGCTGATAGCCTAGTAATGGAGTAGCCAGAGCATGCGATTGCTCATATCCAGTGAATGTGGAGAGAATAAAGAAATAGTAGAGCAATTCCAGCGTTATGTACGTGACACTTTAAGTCAAAATGGCAACAAATGACCCAGTGCATGTTTTATTGTCTCCCAGTATTTAAACAGGTGTTGCATATTTTAAGGCTGTACCATACTGGAGAAGTGATAGAACAAGAACAATTCCCATAGTACATCTAGGGCATGCCAGAAAATGCCAATAAAAGATGCGTTATGGACGTGACAGAAAAAGTATCACTTTTCTTGGGTGACTGTACATTTTTATCAAACTCTGTGAAATTGTAAACCTAATGTCGAAATGGAGATATCCATTTGATAGAGGGGTCCAAGGTGAATATTAAAAAATCTTTGTTTAAAATATTTTGTATTTCATGCAGAGTTTCGGAAGGAAAAGTCAGCGTTATGGATGTGACGAAATTCCGTTATGGATGTGACGCGTCTGAAATAGACATGGCATATGTTTAGAAAATCAGCAATTTAACCACCATAACCCTTTGAAAAACTCTCTAAATATCAGCTAAAACTATCAAAGTTCTTAAATAATATTTAGGATGGCTATTGTTTTGCTGTTTTGTGGATTTTAGCATACATTTCTGTGGCTTGTGGCAATAATATAGAATTGTACATGATCAAAGTTGATTTTAGCTTGGGTTTTACATTATAAGAAAGAAAGACTGACAGTGACATATTAGGTGATCAAAATATTTATTTATGTATGTATTTATTTGTTTATTTATTTAGATTGTTTAGTTTGAAATTTGGGATCTCCTGTGAGGTTGACATTTACATGGAATTGCCCAGTACTTGATTTTGAATATTTTGGATGATGAATTATACTTGTAAGTGAACTTATTACAGTTTTGAGTTTACTTTCTCCAGATACACTTGTAACTGTAAGTATAAAAAAAAGTTTAATCATAAAGCGACCCATCAGATGATACCTGTGGGGCCAGAACTGCCTACAGCATCATCTTTATAAAAAATGTGCAGAATATACAACTCCGAACAATCACTTTAAGCCACAGGCCAACTATTAATTTAATTACAAACACAATCAGGTTCACAATCAGCCTATGTCAACTGCCTTTGAACTCGGCATGCTAATTAGTCTAGTCAAACAGCAAAATGTTACAAAAGGCTCCTGAGCATAATGAGCTAATTATTTTGTAACACAATTACTGGGGGAACGACTGGCCGTGGTGATGATTAACTTGCATTAATGCTTCAAATAAAATATGAAAATACGTGCATGGCTATGAACAGACTCCGAGCTCGCTGCAGCTACTGTTTTAAATGGAGCGGAAATATTAGCAGAACTTCATAAAATGAATGTGTACTTTTTATTGGCCATTGTGTCCATATAAAAATTGGTGTGAGGAAGATACAAAACAGGAACATCAAGAACAAATTCTTCAATGAATCAAATCTTTACTCCTGCTAACAACAAGCCATAAAAGCCAAAACTATAAACAGATACAAAAGCAAAAGGCTCAGCTTCAACACCTCTTAAATATCCTAAAATAGATACCGATGAATAAAGATAGAAAAGCAGCCCCTAGTGGGACCAGTGGGAATCGAACGTGCATTTACACTGGAGATCAAAATTAGAGAACAACTTATAAAAACTTGAATAATTTTGAAATAATACCATCTTCACTGCTCAACAGTTTAAGGACATTTTGTTGTGTCTATACCATGCTACAACAACACTTTTTCACAAAATGGATAACGCATTTCAACAAAAAACCTGCATTTTGCAAAAAATGCACTGATCAAAATTAGAGAACACTTTCAGGTGCCTCCCACTTAATGGTGCTAATCTAGCACATGGTGCTAATTTCCTTGATTATCAGTCAACCCCTATTTAAGTGGCATTCTAACTGCCAGTTTCATTGACTTTGCAAGATGGTGGGTCGTTCTAAAGTGACTGAAAGCCTCCGGCAGCAGGTTGTCCAGATGAAAACCAAAGGGATGACCCTAATCAGCCATAGCAAGACAAGTTGATCGTTCCAAATCTGTGATTTCAAGAATATTGAATCTTTACAAAACTACAAACTCATTCAAGTCGCCCAAGAAGGCTGGTCGTCCACGGAAGACAAATGCAAGAGAGGACAGGTCACTGCGAAGGATGTCAATGGGTAATCGTTTCCATAATGCAGGTGGAATTGCTCGCCAGTTCAGTGCTGAACATGGTAAGGATCTGTCTCGCCATACAGTGGCTCGCCGTTTAAGAGCATTTGGACTGAAGGCCCACACTGCAGTGACCAAACAAAAAGCTAGACTGAGCTTTGCTGAGGAGCATGTTGTGTGGACAGAGGAGAACTGGTCCAGGGTTCACTTCAGTGATGAAAGCAAATTTAATTTATTTGGGTCTGATGGGAAGCATTATGTTCGGCGACACATTGGAGAAAGACTAAACCCAAAGTGTGTAAAGAAGTCAGTGAAAGGTGGAGGAGGAAGTGTCATGGTTTGGGGCATGTTTTCTGCTGCGGGAGTTGGGCCTCTTGTACAGCTACATGGCCGAGTGAATGCAAATGTGTATCAGAACCTTCTTCAACAGCACATGGTTCCTTACTTGCGTTCATCGCCCAATCAGCCTGCAGTCTTTATGCAGGACAATGCTCCATGTCACACAGCAAAACGGGTAAAGAATTTCCTTGAAGGTGAAAACATTGAATTAATGGCATGGCCTGCCCAGAGTCCTGATCTCAACCCAATAGAGAACCTCTGGAAAATCCTTGGTGACAAAGTTATGGTCAAGAAACCCTCTACAATCACCGAACTGTGGAGGAGGCTGGAAGAAGAATGGACCAAAATCACACCAGAGCAGTGTGAGAGACTAGTGCTATCCTGTGGCCGCAGATGTGCTGAAGTCATTCACAGCAGAGGCCTGTACACTTCTTACTAATTGCTGACTGTTGTAACCTTCAGATTTTTGTTCCAGATTGTTGTTCTCTAATTTTGATCAGTGTGTTCTCTAATTTTGATCAGTGCGTTTTCTGAAAAATATTTTTTTTTGTGAAATGCCTTTAGTCATTTTGTGAAAAAAATGTTGTTGAACCATGATATGGACACAATAAAATGTCATTTAACTGTTGAGCAGTGAAGATGGTATTATTTCAAAATTATTCAAGTTTTTATAAGTTGTTCTCTAATTTTGATCTCCAGTGTACAACCAGGCTTCCGGCTGGTGTTTGGGGCCCGAGGAAGCAACGATGCGATAGCGGGGCTGGTTGAAATGGGGCTGAGAATTGGAGGCGTCTCAGCCTGGCCGCACTCAGGAAGAAGCCAAACAAATAAAAGGAAGCCACAGGTTTAAGAAGCAGGAAACCAGAATGAGTGCTAGCTGCTGATTAGCAGCCTATAGGAAGCGGACAGATAAGAGTGCAGCTAATCTGCTCAACGGAAGATGATGTTTACCATTCTTAACTCTGTCTACTGGTCAGTACTACGCGCTGTGCTCTGAAACCAAGCTGTTCTAAATCACAAATCCACAAACCGACATCCTGTTGTATTTGTTAACATGGTCATGCAGATGAGAGGAAGTCATGCACATTGTTCTGTAGTTCCTGCCCTGGCTGGGTGGCTGTAAAACCCTGGAGGACTTCCTCAGAGATTGTGCCCTGCATGCTTTCCCCCCCATCTCTAATTGGAACGCGGCCAGGGTGGTCCGTACAGTCAAAGCAATTTAAAAAATTCAAAATCACGCAGGGGTCCATGAACCTCCACAGGCGTAAACAAAGCCCACCAGAAGAGTCGCTGTGCTGCTGATGAGGCACGGAAAGGCTGTCGGCTGGAGGACCGGCAGAGGACTGTGGGCAGCAGCTGCTTACAATTTACTCAATTGTGGCAAAACAAATGCTACTGATGCCGACACTCCATCATCCTCAGCCCACATCAAGCCTGATAGCACTCTGCCTGCTTTCAAAGCTTTTGCTGCTTTTTTTTTCCCTTATTTTTATTTCAGTCAGTGTTGCAGGGGCTGTCATCCATATAGCAGTGACAGAAGAGGATTTAGGGAGCTTAAGTCATTCACAAATATAGCAATGTAAGCCCTAAAGCTCCTAAGAAGCAGAGAGTTTCATGAACATCTTAGAGAGCAAGTACACTAAATCTTCCGCAGTACTAGTATGATGGCTGATCCAGTGTGTACCTGTTGTGATTCTTTTTAAAGTATTGATTTTGTCTTGTTCATCTTCCCAGAGTTTTAGCGATCCTGACGAACACCTCAGGCCACATTCACACATGCAATCCGTTTTACTTGAACCCTGTTGTGTTTTGGCTCTCACGTTTGCTTTAGTTAGCTACAGTAAGAATGCACCATCTACATTAGGCTGACTAGCACGAGAGCATCTGAGCAAGGCGGTCTCAACTAGGGATGTTAACCGATGACCGTTTGACCGGTGGTTGACCGAATCAACGTCAACCGGTTAATTTTTTTTTGGTTGTCGGTTAAAAAAAAAAAATCAATCATTTTGAAGCTGCCGATTTTGGAGCGGAGAACCTGGAATTCTGTGTTGTAAACGCTTGGGGCATGCCATGCGGTGTAAGGACGACAGCTGACAAATCAGAAACACCCATTCAGTCATGTCCCGCCCTCCCGCCCCAGTTGAAGACAGCTGACAAATCAGAAACACCCATTCAGTCATGTCCCGCCCTCCCGCCCCAGTTGAAGACAGCTGACAAATCAGAAACACCCATTCAGTCATGTCCCGCCCCAGTTGAAAACAGCTGCCACTCGGCGAGAGAAAAGTGTAGACACAGGCTTTTTAGCTTACAAATTACTATTCTGTTTTTTTTTTCTTATTATTAGAAGGCACATGGAGTTTAGTCCTGCCTTGGCCAGTGCATTCTGAAAGTATGTTTCGGTCCGTAGCCAACAATGCATGTTATTGCAGATCATCTCTCTCCACACAAACTAAAGGCGCAGATGCCGACTTTTTCACGGCTGAATCGTTGGAGTGTCTGAATAATTTCAGAGTAAATTCTGTATTAAAATTACTAAATAAGCAAATGCTGTTGAAATTATTCAGACACTCCAACGCCCCCCCTAAAAAAAAAAAATCGGATCTGCACGATTCAGCCGTGAAAAAGGCGGCATCCACCAAAAGGTGCGCCGTTTGCATCCCTGTTAAACTCACAGGTTAACCGACTTTAACCGGCTAATGAGCCTCGGTGGTCGGTCAAGATTTTTTTTAGTTTTCGTCATCCCTAGTCTCAACCCTGATGCTTTTTTGGTTTGTTATAAAGGTACACTGTGAAAACAAAGTAAACCAAAACAGCAAAAAGTACCACTTTCCCTTTGCAAATGGACTAAGAGTTATCAAAGTAGCCTTAAACTACCTCATCTGTTAATAAACACCAACCATCACGAGCCTGTAGAAACAGCCTTGTCCCTGCGGCCAGTGTAAATAATAACAGTTTTCGCCAGAGGGTCACATGCAAACATGAACATGTATAATAACACATCAAAAATACAGCAGTGATTGATTTTTTTTTTAAGAGAGCTGTCAGTCTCCCTAGCGCTTTGAATATCATGTTCACGGCATGGTGACGGAGTAGATTATTATTACTGGAACAATTTCCCTAAAGGACTCGCTTCCATTAAGTGGAGGAAAACTCACGCATAGAGATGTTGGGGGCAGGCGGAAAGGAGAAAACAAATCTTAGACGATAAACAAAATCCATGAAGCTGTCCTACAATAGTGTATGCGTAAAAAAATTTAAAAAAATTATATATATTTATTCTATCCACATTCACTGTATATGAGCAATTACGCGCTCTGATTGGCTACTGTACTACTAGGATATCAGCTCATATCCCATGAGTAGAGAAAAACAAAATGGCGGAGCACATCAAGTCAGATATATCACTATCATCAAGTATTTAAAAGAAACAGAAATAGCTAAAAGAATATAGCCAGTGCTAAAATTTAAAAAAATTATGATTAATGTTTTTATCTTTTTAGGTATAGAAATGCCATTGACTGGAAAAGAAAAGGCGTTTTGTGTGTTAGAGTACGCTCGAACACAGTCGAACAAGACTGTGCAGCGTGCATTTATGAGAAAATTCTCTAAAAACGCATCAACTGCAGTGCAGATTTGGACACGACACAAAGAGCTCAAAAACGAAGGCTGTCTGTGTCTCAGGCGGTGTGCATATTAAAAATTTGTGAAATTGTTCATGGAATCCACAAACTTTTGAATTTCTCATTCATATTTTGAGGAATAAATCTTATACTGCTCAACATTAAAGTGCATATCCTGGACCAAATTCTTTTATATGAAAAAGTATGTGCCTTTACACGCTCATCCAGAAGGGTAATTTTGCACAAGGCCATCTGTCTACAGCAGAAAAAAAAAAATAACAAAACGCGTCTGGAAAAATCCCAAGGGAGTCTGGAGCCAGATTCGTGACGTCACCTGCGGAAGCGCCAGCAGGCTGCGCGAGCTTTGCACGGTTTCAGTGCACAGCCTGTGTAGACCAAGTTTAGCAGCTAGCGATTTTGCATTGAAACATGGAATTGTCACCTGAGCGCAATGTGGGAAACGATGAGTACTAATCCCATCAAGATTGGTGTTGCTCCACCCTCCTACGATACATCTGTTAACCATTTTAATAATTACGCCATAACGTTGAAGAAATTTGCAGAAAACCACCAGGTCGTTTTCTCAGAAACAAACCAGCGCTGACATAGGATTCAGAGCGAGGCGTCACGCACGCGACGTCATGAAAATCGATGTTTCCCGTGAAATCCAAATGCCAAGTTTTTTCAGAGGCGGACCAATTCGCCTCAAATGGCTCGATTTCAACTGAATTTTTCTGGTATTGCGCAAGGTAAACAAAAATTGCACAAAATGCAAAATGTGACAGATATTTGACCAAAGTTTAATATAAAATAGAAGAATTACATTGATCTTGCTCCTGAATTTACCCGTGATATGCACTTTAAGCCCGTTCAGTTTCATTTGCCTTGACTATGTTATTTTCTGGGATATTGACATCTCAAATAATATAACATTTTTTGAAACACCCTGTATATCTAGACACGGATATAAAATTCTGGGATGTGACAAATGTGTATTTGATTGACTTAGGGTATTGATTGAAGACGCAGAGCTGCCGGCAAGCGCATTCTCTCTCTTTCTGGAGCATAGAATTGGATTGGCGATGTTCTGGGCTGCAGGCCAGAGCCCAATTTCCAGTGCCCATACTGGAGAGCACCATAAGCAAGGCAGCCTTCTTTGATAATGGGCTCCAGATGTTTCATTGACGAGGCCAGCCTCATTGTCAGTGCTGGGCCTGGGTGCTCTCTCCATGGAGGACTGCACTGGCCCCATTGTTGCGATTCAATTATGCTCCATTAGCAAAAGTGGCTTGATAACCGAGTTCATTTGGTTTGTGTGGTATAATAGGAGGTTGCAAGTCCTCTTCACGTACGGGAAAGCAATTGATATTGTCTTCTTCTTGTGTGTGAAAAATTAATAGGGATTTGTGCTATTGTGAAAGAAGCACTGAGGGTAAACAGTGCCTCTTTACACTGTTATGGCTGAAGAAGGCTGTGAAAATTAACAAAATAATATCTGGCAGGTATTCTGACCCAAAGTCTGTTGATGCTATGGTAATTAACGGAGTTAAAAACATGAAAAACAGTATCACACTCAAATTTAAACAATATAATAAGCTGATGAGTGAAAAGTGCCACTTTTATTATCGAGCACAATTAGTACGCATCAGCAGTCTCTCTTATGTGTAGTGTAATTGGTCGAAAAATCTTAAAAATACTGAAGAAATCTTATGACCAGTTATGTTTTTCAAAGGCGCCAATTACCAGCTGTGAAAACACTCACGACGAAAAGGCCGTATTTGATACGTAGTCCGGTGCTGGCTGAGCACTCCAATTAGCACTCGGACCTATTCAGCAGCACAAAAGGGAAAAATAATCTATAATTGATCAATTTAATGCACTTTTATAAAAGCCACTCACCACTCAGACTAGCAACACTATAGCACTTTCGCAGACTGTACCTTTTTCCCCAATTTAGTTAATTATGAAACTTCCTAGTACTGCGTGTTTAATCGTGAGGATTTTTGCACAGCACTGGGAGTCGGCTCAAGCCTCACCTGTCTCTCTCCAAACGCATCCTCTGCATCTCCTCCTCTGTGGCCTGCATGTCATCCATTTTGTTCTTGCTTGAGCCTTTGCGTTCTATCTTCTCCCCTGTTCTCTCATCTTTGCGGTGTTTGCCAAACCTGAAAGAGGGACACGGAAAACAGAAATGCATTTAGACGTGACGGTGAGACGCCATATGTACAGTCTGGCTTAAGATGTACGGTAAATGAGCAATAGGTTTTTCCTGCTGTAAACAAATTAACCTGGCAAGCTGTGTGACTTATTAAAGAAAGGCTTTGAACAGGTGTAACTCCGACTGTAAGTCTATGGTCTAGACATCCTCTCATGTTGTTAGCTTTGGAAAAGTTGTGGAGGGTCACATTCAATGCAAGTGAAAGAAGAATGGAAAAGAAGTGGCTGCTTAGGCTCGAACAGGGGTGTTCAACTAAAATTTATGAAAGTCCAGCTACATAAAACTCCTTGCAGTTCCCTTTTAATGTCACTGAGAATTAGTTCATGGCTATAAATCATATGCATCAGTCTGAAGTGGATATATTTTATTTAGGTGCTTCGGATTATCACTTTTAACTAGCACCATAAATTCTGAACAGATGAGACATCTGTTTTGAACTTAAATGCATAATTCCCTGTCCAGTCATCTTTAAACATTCAGTTTTCATTGTTGACCTTTTTAATAAGTCATGCTGTCACTTGACGAATCGGACCAGAGAGGGTCGATGAAATAAAAATATCTATTAAATATATCTGGGAAAAGTCCTTCCTTTGTAAGTGATCTGTCTTCAACTAAATATTTGTACTTAATATTAAATATTTTATTTAAATTATTTCAAAAACACATTAAAATATTCATAGCATTTTGGCAAACTAACTCAGAATCATAGAACAAACAGAGAGTGAATAAGGTTGGGAAAAATCCTAGCGGTGGATGAGCATTTCCTTATGGCTTTGCTGTGTGTACGTACGTGTGTGTGTGTGTACATACATGCATACATACATACAGGTGAATTCAAGTACCTGGGGTCAACTGTGCAGGAAAATGGGGGCTGCGATAGTGAGGTGAGAAAGAGAGTGCAGGCAGGGTGGAGCAGTTGGAGAAGGATTTCGGGAGTCATTTGTGATCGGAAAGTCCCAGCAAAAGTGAAAGGTAAGATGTATAAGACAGTAGTGAGACCAGCTGTGATGTATGGATTGGAGACCGTACCCTTAACGAAGAGACAGGAGGCAAAGTTGGAGGTGGCGGAGTTGAGGATGTTAAGGTTTGCAATGGGAGGTTGGACAGGATAAGGAACGAGCACATCAGAGGGACAGCACATGTGGAGAGCTTGGGAATGAAGCTAAGAGAGATGAGACTGAGATGGTACGGGCACATCCTGAGAAGAGATGCACAGCATGTTGGAAGGAGAATGTTGAGGATGGAGCTGCCAGGCACACGAAAACGAGGAAGGCCAAAGAGGAGATACATGGATGTGGTGAGAGAGGACATGAAAGTGGCAGGTGTGGTAGAGAAGGATGCGGAAGACAGGGAGCAACGGAGACGAAAGATCCGCTGTGGCGACCCCTAATCGGGAGCAGCCAAAAGAAGGTGTGCATACATATATATGTGTGTGTATGTACATGCATGTGTGCATACATGTATGTTTGTGTGTGTGTGTACGTGTATACGTGTGTACAAGTATTTGTGTGTACGTACATGTATGTGTGTACACACATGAATGTTTGTAAATGTGTGTGTATGTATGTACACGTGTGCGTCTGTTCTTGGCCTAGTTAATGCATGTATGTCATCATGAATAATCCCCAAAACAAACACACCATGTAATGCACTCCAACTACAATCAGTTCCTGACTGATTTGCATCTTAATCAGTGTTTCTTCCTGAGTCCTTGGTCTGAGGCCAAACCCATCATCAAGCCTGGCCCTTTGCCCACACACACAACAATTGAGAAAGTCATCTAGAGACGCACTCTTCCTTTAAGACTTCACAGTGATGTCATTTCCTCCAGACTCTTCCCAGACAGCACAGCAAAAGGATGACTGTGTTCAGGTTTAATCCCAGTGTCATCACAATTGTGGCCAGTATTGGACCAGCGCTATGGATTTTGCTCATTGTGCATGCATACACACACACACATTTTATATATATATATATATATATATATATATATATATATATATATATATATATATATACACACACATACACACATATATATTTATATACACACACACACATATATATGCGCATGTGTGTGTGTGTATATATATATATACACACACACACACACACATACATACACACACGCATACATGTACATCTATATACACACATACATACATATATACACATATACACACACACACACATACATATATATAGATAGATAGATAGATAGATAGATAGATAGATAGATAGATAGATAGATAGATAGATAGATAGATAGATAGATAGATAGAGAGAGACGTGTGTGTGTATATATATATATATATATATATATATATATATATATATATATATATGTGTATGTGTATATATATATATATATATATATATATATATATATATATATCTTGAAGTGCATTTTTTTTTGTATTCGAGTGAACCTCATTTAGAGGTTGAGCGAATTATTGACAGCCATAATGAAATCTATGTACAGACAAGGCAATAACAGAATGCATATGGATTTGCAAAGTGGGAGTATGAATTGGTAAACTTGATAAATGTAATCATTCTTATTGATCCTGAAGCTTTCCGATGACACTCTGGAACTGTGTATGGCAAGAATGCACTTTAATTATAAAAATCAGATTTAATCACCAACAGAAATCTATTTCTATTTTCATCCAGAGACGGAGTTAAGCCATATGCCTGAGAGTAAACATTTTTCAAGCCTCACCACTAGAACAGAGTTTTCCCGCCCCTTTAATAATCCTGCCAATGGTTTTGTGGAAATGCTAGGAACGCAAACTTTCCAGCCAAACTTTACAGAATTACTTCAGAGAGAAATGAATACATTCATGAAACAGGAAACCCTTTCCTAAAAATATGGTTGCTGGTCTACTTTATATTACTGGCAAACTCATTGGTGAAATTACTTCCCCCTGGCTCTGCTGTTGAAGGAGGGTGGGCTCGATCAGGCCGAAAGGACGACTGCCTGGTCTCCCTGCTTGTGTCAGAAACCAAGTTCCAACCTGCAGCTTTCCTCCCTTTGAAGGTCTACATTACCTGATTAATTAATCAACAAATGGCTCTGGTCAGGCTGGACAAGTCCACCATGTGAATACTAATAACGACAGCTCAATCTATCACCACATTCAGTGACAGCTTCCTGCCATACTTTCCAGAGACTTTTTCATTAACTGATTCACTGCATCCTCCTTTACACCATATGACTCCTCCACACACCCCGTCTTTCTCTTCAGACGCAGATGTTGCACATTTTTAATGATCGCAACTAAGTCAGTGAGATGAATGATTTTCAAAATTCTTCTATCACCAGGCAGACACTAAGACTCACAGATAAACAAATTGAAGGAAGTTTCTTTCTTTATTACAGGCAATGAAGGAAAGCGACACTGTTAATTCATAATTTATAAGTTTTATACCTAATAGTTTAACCCTTGCCATGAAATCCTCAAGGACCAGACATCAATTTACAGATGAAATAAAGCGAGACAGAATCCGTCCCCACTGAGCATGTACGGGGCCATTTTCATCTCCTCATGGCTTCAGATTTTAATTGCCATTACCAAGCAGACTGGGTCTGATGAACAACCAGCTTGAGGTTTATTGACACTGGAAGGTTCATGGTGACCCCTGACTCCTAGTCATCATTCTTGTCATATCAGCAAAATGTGAAAAACTCTACAATTCCCTCCACAACACAAAACATGATCAGAACAAGCACCCACACATATCTCATATACTGGTGTAACGTGGGTGTAAACACCCAAAAGTATCAAGCTTCAAGTAAGGTAATACTATCCTGCCTCCTACTTGCTTATTTGTGAATAACCATGTTGGCAGGTTTGGATAAAAATGCTCTTTTAGTCAGTTGAAATTAAGGATATATTGCAATTTCTATCAACGTTGGCTGGAAGACTGCACCAATTCTTGGTCAACTTCCTTCATATCTATCTGTACTGCTGCAAATAAAAAGCATGATATAAAATTCACTTTATTATAGTCACATTCATTTTGTTTCATTGGTGAGATCTGAATTGGGGAAGACAGCTTTTAGTTATAGCACATTATCCTCATGGAATAATAATTTTTTTTTCAAAATTCAAAAGCAGCATGCAAATATAAAGGTGGGGCTCAGACTTGTGTACATAAGTACATTAATAATCTAAAATTTGGCTGAATATATATACAATGAAACTATATAGGAATATGAAATGTGTTTTAAAAAAATCTGAATATGTAATAATAATCTTTATTCTATCCACATTCACTGGATATGAGCAAACATGTGCTCTGATTGGCTACTCTACTACTAGGATATCAGCTCATATGGAGCACTTGCATGTGACGTCACAGCCGATCCAGATTGTGACAGACGCCATCGTGTCGGTCAAACGCCATATTCCGCCTTCTACTTCTGGAAAACCCTACTATATACAATTCTACTACAACGGCTGCGGCTACAAGCTCTCCCTACCTGTGCACGTTTTTTATGTTTTTTGTGTGTATTTTTGCGTGTTGTTCGTCTGTACCGGACTTCAATATCCACTACAACCGTATGGACTTACTGGACATTGGTTTCCAGCAGAAAATGACGGTTTGTAGCGATTTCCATCGCATGCACAACATTCCGGACGAGAAAAAAAAAATTATAACATTACGGACGAGACAGCGAGACCAGCGGGGTCTCCGTGGATTGTTATCGGAAGCAAAGCGAAGGAGGTGGCGCCGGGAGCAAAAGCGAGGCTGCAGGCAGAGCCGGCCTGTTGACTAAGCTCAGAAAACAGCTACTCAAACCTCCACTGCCAAGCCTCTACCTCTCCAACGCCAGATCCATGTAAACAAGACGGACGATTTGGAATTACCTTATTCTATTCTATAATCGGCTGGTCAGTGCTATACTCAATACTTAAGTGACTTACCCATCCAATGAGGATTCTTGTTACAAGATGCCACATCTGAGTCGCTGACAAATCCTGAATTTCTGTAGAGATAACTGTCCAGAGGTTTATAAGCACGCAGTGCTTCACCACTTAACAGCGAGGGAAAGTTGATGAGGTAATTATACACGTCCGGGTATTCCGCTGGCAGTTCAAAATCCGGTTGTGAAAACTCCGTCCGGAAAGCCATAAGGGTCACAAATCTGTAAATCGTTTATTTTAGACATATATCTAATTACGTTCATTAGAAAAATGAGCCGTGTAGTCCGTCGGTTGAAATTGATCCATTCTGTACACGAGTGCAGCAGTATTCAGCGGTGTTTTTGACCGACAAGATGGCGGTTGTGTACTTTCCGGTCACGTGACTGCAAGATCTCTATAGACCCCTTTCACTGACGTCACCCGAAACCGGAAGTAAACAGACCCTGCGCCATTTTGGAAGACCAACAAACTCGTGATTAGGGGGAAATAACAGCAGCGGTATGTGAACCCACGAGAATAAAGTTACGACTTAAACAAACAAATCTGAGCTGTTTTATTTATGAGTTATTGGCCCAACAGTAGACTTGAAAGAAACCTGTGTGAGACTTGGCAAAAAACTGTGGATATAATGGATAAGTCTGTGCATGATCTGCGGACACTTTAAGGTAAGCAAACACAAGAAATTCAGATTTAAAACATGCTAAATTGGCCCCAAGTTGATAACTGTATGAGGAGCAAGCCTCCCAGACTTCTACAATTTAATAATAATAATAATTTAGGATGGTTTGGGGCTTGCTCGCTGCTGCCAGGTTGGTTGTTGAGTAGCCTGACTGTTTTTTTTTTTTCTTGCGTGTGGTATCATTGTTGACGCGAGGTTGTTTTTTGAACATGCCAATGCGGACACGATTTTCCCTGATGAGTTATGACTTCAGACGCGATGCGTGTGTGGAGTCCGCGTGATACGTGCATAAGACAGGCTTCTCATGTGTTTGGAGATCCGCGCTCCGAGACAAGTGCAAGCACCCCCCCCAAGGGAAAAAAAGGGACCCCCCCGAAAATATCGGCATAGTTCGAACACTGAGTGAAGGCACTGGGTGTAAACAACAAATAGTTTACAATGTCTGGGTAGCAAACAGATGGCAGAATTGGTGTCCGGTCCTCCTTATGTTTCCATTCTCCCTTGCCGCGAGTCTTATCATATGGGTCAAACCCATCAATCACAGCCAGTTTCTCCACATACCGTGCCCTTTCTGCAGCTGGTAATGTACTCAACCAGAATTATCATCCATCGTGTCACTTTACTCTCGCTCGTACTTTTATATTGTGAGTGCATGTACTTGGTCTTCCAATATGGCGCCTAACAAAATCTCGCGGCGCGGTGACGTCATGTGAAAGGGGCATATACAGTAGAGAGAAACAAAATGGCAGAGAACATCAAGTCAGAAATATCACCTCACTTTGAAGTACTTAAAAGAAACAGAAATCGCTAACAGTCCCCCCCACCAATATCTCCTGTTCCACACTCCAGCCCAGCCAGTGGCAGTAATGCACCTTTAAGTTGGTTTGTCAACTGACAAAATACCCTAAAGAAAAACAACAACAAAATGGCGGCGCGTGTTACTGAACCAAGGACGAAATAACCCCCCCCCCCCCCCCAAAAAAAAAATGGAATGAAAGTATTTGATGGTAAGAACATATCTTTTTTTTTATTTTCCCAAGAATTATTATAGCATTTTCCACAAATTGCTACCGTCATTTCACTGGTTTGTTTACATTCTAAGCGGAAAGTTTTTATTTATCGAATTTGCAAAAAATAAAAACACTGTTTCTCAAAATCCAGTCAATGTGGATAGAATAAAACAGTTATTGCACTCAATCTCGTCGTACATGGCTTACATGGCCCTGTGTCTGAATGGTGTTTGAGGTAACTAGGGCTGCATTAAATTCTCTTTGATGCAAAACCTTTATTTCAGCAAATTGGATTAATTTATGCATTGCTCCAATTATGAGGTTTTGTTTTCGAGAAAACCTACTTTTTGTCAAACTTTGTGCATGTCAAAAGGCACGTCTACACAAAGAATAATTTTACATTACATTGCATGGCATTTAGCAGACGCTCTTACAGTATCAATGTACGACGAGTGCAAAAGTCAATTACATGAAATGCTGAGGGCGGCACGGTGGTGTAGTGGTTAGCGCTGTCGCCTCACAGCAAGAAGGTCCGGGTTTGAGCCCCGTGGCCGGCGAGGGCCTTTCTGTGCGGAGTTTGTATGTTCTCCCCGTGTCCGCGTGGGTTTCCTCCGGGTGCTTCGGTTTCCCCCACAGTCCAAAGACATGCAGGTTAGGGTAACTGGTGACTCTAAATTGAGCGTAGGTGTGAATGTGAGTGTGAATGGTTGTCTGTGTCTATGTGTCAGCCCTGTGATGACCTGGCGACCTGTCCAGGGTGTACCCCGCCTTTCACCCGTAGTCAGCTGGGATAGGCTCCAGCTTGCCTGCGACCCTGTAGAACAGGATAAAGCGGCTAGAGATAATGAGATGAGATGAAATGCTGAACTTCTAGACAAGAAAGTTCTTGTGCCAACGGAACCAGCGACAGAATAATACTTCATGTAATATTTTGTTAAAGTACTAATACTCAGCAAACAGCCCAGGAAACAAACCAACCATACAAAGTAAAACTAAATAGAGAATTCAAATGGCTAACCCCAGGGGTTACACAGCCTGGGTTGGTCTAAACCAAAACGCAGTTACACAAGTTTTACAAACCCTTGAACGAGACAATATTTAGCTAGACCAGTGCCCAAGACCAATAAAAGTCTATCCATCCCTTATCCGTAACCGCTTATCCTGTGCAGGGTCGCAGGCAAGCTGGAGCCTATCCCAGCTGACTATGGGCAAGAGGCGAGGTACACCCTGGACAAGTCGCCAGATCATCATAAGGCTGAAACGCAGAGACGCACAACCATTCACACTCACATTCACACCTACGGTCAATTTAGAGTCACCAGTTAGCCTAACCTGCATGTCTCTGGACTGTGGGGGAAACCGGAGCACCCGGAGGAAACCCACGCAGACACGGGGAGAACATGCAAACTCCGCACAGAAAGGCCCTCGCCGGCCACGGGGCTCGAACCCAGAACCTTCTTGCTGTGAGGCAACAGCGCTAACCACTACACCACCGTGCCGCCCTCCAATAAAAGTCCAAGTACTCAATACAGACATTATTTTGGGTCTCAGACTAGAGTCCTAGTGGTAACTATTGTGCTGCCTTTTTGGCCAAGGTTCACTTAAAAAGAGATATTTAAAAAAAAACCTGACTACCTTTGTTTAATAAAGTTTAAATAAATAAAAAAGGATAAGCAAAAAACAACAACAAAAAAGTCATGAATTGTTTGGAATCAGGACTGAAGCACTGGAGATTAAGGAATGTTCTGAACCCTTCACAGCACAAACTATATCATCAGCTGCCAACACTGCCATCGCCTTTTGTTCCTCACTTGAATAAGCTATTGTCAGTGAGGTTGGCTTTATCTTCTCTCTCATTTGCCAGGCTAGGACACACACACACACACACACACGCACTGATCTGGTACAGTTCTGCATATGTGTGGTCTTTGGCAAGCCAGTGAGAATGCAGGCACAATGAGAGACTGATCAATCCTGGCAGAGGGTGAACTACTAGTGAGCACACTAGAGACGAGGAGAGACTAACACAGGTCATGTGGTCATGTAAAGCTGCTATTATAGGAGATTACACCCGAAAAATACAAAGAAGTACTTTGCATTTATTTGCAGTGATGCTTCCCATGAGGAGAAGTAAACCCAATACAGTGGTGCTTGAAAGTTTCTGAACCCTTTTAGAATTTTCTATATTTCTGCATAAATATGACCTAAACAACATCAGATTTTCACACAAGGCCTAAAAGTAGATAAAGAGAACCCAGTTAAACAAATGAGACAAAAATATTATACTTGGTCATTTATTTATTGAGGAAAATGATCCAATATTACATATCTGTGAGTGGCAAAAGTATGTGAACCTCAAGGATTAGCAGTTAATTTGAAGGTGAAATTAGACTCGGGTGTTTTCAAATCAATGGGATGACAATCAGGTGTGAGTGGGCACCCTGTTTTATTTAAAGAACAGGGATCTATCAAAGTCTGATCTTCACAACACATGTTTGTGGAAGTGTATCATGGCACGAACAAAGGAGATGTCTGAGGGCCTCAGAAAAAGAGTTGCTGATGCTTATCAGGCTGGAAAAGGTTACAAAACCATCTCTAAAGAGATTGGACTCCACCAATCCACAGTCAGACAGATTGTGTACAAATGGAGGAAACTCAAGACCACTGTTACCCTCCCCAGGAATGGTCGACCAACAAAGATCACTCCAAGAGCAAGGCGTGTAATAGTTGGCGAGGTCACAAAGGACCCCAGGGTAACTTCTAAGCAACTGAAGGCCTCTCTCACATTGGCTAATGTTAATGTTCACGAGTCCACCATCAGGAGAACACTGAACAACAGTGGTGTGCATGGCAGGGTTGCAAGGAGAAAGCCACTGCTCTCCAAAAAGAACATTGCTGCTCATCTGCAGTTTGCTAAAGATCATGTAGACAAGCTAGAAGGCTATTGGAAAAATGTTTTGTGGATGGATGAGACCAAAATGGAACTTTTTGTTTTCAATGAGAACCGTTATGTTTGGAGAAAGGAAAACAGTGCATTCCAGCATAAGAACCTTATCCCATCTGTGAAACATGGTGGTGGTAGCATCATGGTTTGGGCCTGTTTTGCTGCATCTGGGCCAGGACGGCTTGCCATCATTGATGGAACAATGAATTCTGAATTATACCAGTGAATTCTAAAGGAAAATGTCAGGACATCTGTCCATGAACTGAACCTCAAGAGAAGGTGGGTCATGTAGCAAGACAACGACCCTAAGCACACAAGTCGTTCTACCAAAGAATGGTTAAAGAAGAATAAAGTTAATGTTTTGGAATGGCCAAGTCAAAGTCCTGACCTTAATCCAATCGAAATGTTGTGGAAGGGCCTGAAGCGAGCAGTTCATGTGAGGAAACCCACCAACATCCCAGAGTTGAAGCTGTTCTGTACGGAGGAATGGGCTAAAATTCCTCCAAGCTGGTGTGCAGGACTGATCAACAGTTACCGGAAACGTTTAGTTGCAGTTACTGCTGCACAAGGGGGTCACACCAGATACTGAAAGCAAAGGTTCACATACTTTTGCCACTCACAGATATGTAATATTGGATCATTTTCCTCAATATAGAAATATAGAAAATTCTAAAGGGTTCACAAACCTGCAAGCACCACTGTACATGCCAGCCAAATGTCTACTCCATCCATGACTCATTATATGTACTAAATAATCAATTACTTGATGTGGCAGTTCAACTAAAAATGTTAGTAGGCTACAGAAAACGAGCACCTGCTTAAATGTTCAGCCTCTTTAAGAAAAAGACTGAATAAATATGCTAATGTGAAACACTAAAAATTATTATACATACAGGACACTTTTTTTCAGTGGAATAAAAACGTTCTATTCCCTTCTAGCAGGTTTCATTCGTTTGATTTGACAGCATACAATATTGTTCGCATATCACTTATCCTATGTGTATCCACTCTACCCAATGGAGAATGAGCGTTGAATATGGTTTACGATATTGCATGGTTGTCAAGACAACATTACGTCACACGTCAGACATGTAAAACTTGTCCGCTCGCGAGTGACTGACCATTTGTAAACAAACATGGCCGCCAGGTTTGCTTCGTTAAATACGAAAGATTTTGAGAGAATTTTGAAAGAGAAAGATGTGTTGAACACCCGAAAGGAATGTGTGTATTATAATAATAATGGCTTTTTTCGTGGTATATCAGATATATTCCATTCAGCTACTCATCTTCGACTTGTTCAATATCACGCTAGCTGAATGGAATATATCTGATATACCACTCAATACCAGCCAGTATTATTTAAATTTATGTCCCTCAGTGCATGGGAAACCAGTGCCACATGGACTGTATTTACATACTGGAACATTAGGGGCGAGTAAAAACATTTGTAACACATTTAGTACTAACCTCAGTTTTCCTATTAGAGTGTTTCTCAGTTTTGGGGCGACTAAAAATTTCATGTACCAAGTTCAAGGAAAAAAAAAAAAGTTCAAGAAAGCAGATCTTCTTAATATTTAACAGTCTAAGGCTACATCCACACGACGAGATGTTATTTAAAAAAATATCGCGTCCACATGGGCAACGATCAGTAAAATATCAGGTCCATATGGCAACGCAACGCTTGCTGAAAACGATGCAATACACATGCCACACCTCTAGGGGCGCTGTAAGACGGTCTCTTCGGAGACACCAGAACAATAGAAGAAGTAAGGACGCATGCGCATAAACTATTATGTGCGAGACTTCATATTAGCCACAAAGTCAGGAAAATCTGTTCGTAAAATTACATTATAATGACCAAATACAATGAAAAGTATTTTTCCAGTCTCACCTGTGAAAGGTAATCCCATGTGATCTCGTTTGGACGGTAAACCTGTTGGTACAGTTAAACGCAGCACATGAATGAGGCATCTTTATTCTCCGCTTTGCCCCATCCAATATGGCGGCGAGGATGACGTATGATTCTACGCGGAAGGTGGCGTCTTTAATGGTCCGGAATAAATTGAATGCTACACGCTGATGGATTAATTTGTTCTTCTATGCCCTTTTTGAGGAATGTATTGTAGGACTTAAACCAACATCTGAAGAGGTGAGATCGCTCCTTTTTTCCCTATTTTTGCTGGCGGGATTGACTCTGCCCTAAGGGCTATTCTCTCTCTCTCTCTCTCTCTCTTTGCACCATTACACAATAAATATTCACAGTGAAAATATTTTGTAAGCGCGTTTCATGAACCAAGTTATAGGATTTGTTGACAACTCACATCGAGTTCGTTACACTTCTACCCGGCGTGAAGCACTCACAGTCATGTGGTTGTGACGTCATCGTAAACAAATCCGTTCTACTCATCCAGACGACTTCGCAACGGCAACGTTGCCAGATCTTTCTACTCTGGAACCCGTTCTCAAAAGATTGCGTTTTGGGGCACCCAAAACGCCGGTGCCGTGTGTACGCCAGGCCGAAACGATAAACAATTTTATCGGATTCACCTGAATCCGTTGCCGTGTGGACAGGGCCTAAGAAAGCTTGTAAAGATTAAGAAAAACTTAAAGGTCAAAAAAGAAACCCAGTTCTCAAGCACTGCCAAGTAGTCTGTATTCAAAATAATAGAGTGTGTTGGAGAGGCCCTCAGGGGACAGCATGTCTCCTCACGTCTCTTCAGGTAGCCCTTAATATCCCATTCACACACCCTGCCATTCAGTTCATCATAAAGTACAGTGTGTGGCAGCCTCCAGTGCACAAAAACACAGTTTAATGGGCCATCACTGAGCATCACACCCCTCAGCCATACTGACAGCTAGCACTAATGAATACCAAAACATCGACTGGCTTCAAAACAACAGCCTGAGGAAGAGGTGACAGGTTTAGTCGTTTTGGACTCGCACACAACAACCGCTCTCTAACATACACATTTGAGCACATACTTGGGTCATAAATATACAAAGGCATTCATGCGTCCGCATATGCAAATGATATCAGCGGCAGCCTATGGTTTAAACAATGGCCGTTATTGAGGAGGAGACAATTACGCTCTAATGCATAGCAAAACACAGCCGCACTCCCAGAGGACGACGCTATTATACATGCGCCGCTCAGAAATGCAAAGTCTTCAATCACCTGCATGTCACCGTCAAGGCTAGCATATCAGCACACAAAGCACTGCATTTCAATGGGCCATTTACACTTAAGACATTCAGTACTGCCCATGCGCATGCTAACAGCGCTAAAATAACCTTTACGCTTTACACTAAAGAAAGCGCTTTATGTCACAACTGCTCTCAGACCTTGTGCTTATAAATTTTCCTTTTATCCAAGTCTCGAACACTTGATACCCAGTATATCAAATGGGCGTGACCTCAACAACCTACTCCATCAAATTGCTTAAGGGCCTGTTATTGAACTGCCATACTGTTTTATATAACAAGTACAACATTCAATATTTTACATCAACATACATCATCATGCAGCGTAGCGGTTTATGGCATCCCTTTCAACGTGCCATATTTTATCTGCATTGATTTATGGGCTACTAATGTAGTGCATGACTGCGGCAGGCAGACATCAGCGTGCATTTGAAGACGGTGCAGATCTATGCACGTTGTTATCAACTCCCACAGCCATGCAGACCAACCCTAGACACACTACAACAGGATATTGCTCTATTATGCAAAGGCCCAATTAAAGCAATTAGGATTTACAATGGTTTAAATTGGGGGAGTGTTCAGAGGGAACACAATGCCAGTGTGATAAGCATTCGGCGAGAAAGCTACGAGTGTGTGCGTACACATGAGGATAGACCAGATGACTAATGCTTATTTACTCAGTCCCTTCCTGAAGAAAATGGCCATGACTGTGACGCACGGTGTTGAAGAGGGCTGAACATAGTGGATAGACTGCAGTACAATCACAGGAAGACTGAAGAGGCAAAGAACAGGTTTCACAGTCGATAAATAGGTACTCCAACTTTGCCCCTTTTCCACCAAAGCAGTTCCAGGGCTGGTTCGGGGCCAGTGCTTAGTTTGGAACCAGGTTTTCTGTTTCCACTGACAAAGAACTGGCTCTGGGGCCAGAAAAACCGGTTCCAGGCTAGCACCAGCTCTTTGCTGGGCCAGAGGAAAGAACCGCTTACGTCAGTGGAGGGGGCGGAGTTGTTAAGACCAACAACAATAACAAGACCGCGAAAGATCGCCATTTTTAAGCGGCGAGAAGCAGCAGCTGTACAAACGCGAAGTCATCCATTATTATTATTGTTGTTGCTGCTGCTGCTTCTTCCGTGTTGTTTTGGCTTCAATATTCGCGCCAAGGTTTAAGCAAACGTAGCGACGTAACTGACATATACAGCGATGTAATGACGTGGCACCGCGAGCTATGGAAAAGCAAACTGGTTCTCAGCTGGCTCGCAAGTTGAACGAGTTGTGAACCAGCATCAGCACTGGCCCCGAACCAGCCCTGGAACTGATTTGGTGGAAAAGGGGTACAAGAGAATACATCTGATGAAGGAGCAGGCCATTACCATGAAGTCAACTTGAAGTTTAGAACGTGGTGTGTGTTATGGTGTTTTACAAAATGGCGCAAACAACAACTTACGATGTATGTGAAGACAGCAGGGGTGGGGATTTTTTTTGGGGGGGCGGGGGGGTATGACAGCTAATCGGTGAGCAAAGATACATTAAAAGTGGTCTGCAACTGCTAACTCAGGAGAGAAACCGGCAAACGTGGCCAAGAACTGGCCAAAGAACAACCCACCACAGATTGTTTTTTTTTTTATGTGATATGTTGAGTGCTACAACAAAAACTGGAAACCCTTTGGGAAACATGCAATATCTCATTGGGGGAGAAACAAAATGTTGGATGACTGGTGTCTAATTATAGAAGATGGGGTTTTGGAGAAATTGTGCTTTGGTCAATTCTGCTTTGATGGTGGTGGAACTTGTGATTTCCCAATCAGGAAGGAATAAAACATTGGGGAGTGTGCTGTTATCGGAAAATAATCAACGACAGGGTGGTGTGATGATGACGTTACTATTACCATCCCAAAATTGATTATTTTCCGAAAAGTTCATGCCCCAACGCGTTTTAGTACTCATACCACAGCAATTTGATAATAACAACAAAAACAAAAAGAGTCATCATCAGGAGATGACATATCCCCCAGGCCTTCACATGAAACCCCACTCTAAATTTTCCTAAGTCGAATTGGTTGCCATGGAAATACGGAAAAAATAAAAATCACGGAAATCCCAAAATGTCAAAAGACATAGCTCCTCTAGTCACTTAACACAACTGTCAGGTTTCGTGAAAAAATCCCTAATATTCCTAACAGGGCGGCACGGTGGTGTACTGGTTAGCACGGTCGCCTCACAGCAAGAAGGTCCGGGTTTAAGCCCAGCGGCCGGCGAGGGCCTTTCTGTGCGGAGTTTGCATGTTCTCCCCGTGTCCGCGTGGGTTTCCTCCGGGTGCTCCGGTTTCCCCCACAGTCCAAAGACATGCAGTTAGGTTAACGTGGGGCGGCCTTGGGCTGAGGTGCCCTTGAGCGAGGTACCTGACCCCTGACTGCTCCCCGGGGCGCTCTGAAGTTAAATAAGCATCCCTTTGCAAAAAAGTCTGGTTATTTTATACTAGCGGATTACCCGACATTGCCCGGGTTTTGCAAAACTCTAGGTTGCCCCAAGACTTCCATGTCAAATTTGGTGAAGATCCGTCAAGAAATGGTGATATTAACCCAAGACAAACAAAAATCCAAGCACACACCACCCAGGGGCCCACCGGGGACCCATACATGAATTTTGTTTATATCTGCAAAATTCTGGGTCATACTACTTGCCAAATTTCCCTTACAGAAAAACCACATGAACTTCACATGTGATTTCTCACATGTGAAATATATGGAAAATATGTTTTGCACATGGGAAACGTGGTTTTGGCCCAATTTTATGTGAATCACATGTGGGAATGCTTTCCACATGTGCTCTACATGGTAACATGTTACAAAATCTGATACCATGTATTCCACATGTGAAATACATGGGAAATTCATGCGTTTTTTCTCTAAGGGTTGGTGAAAATCCGTTGAGAAATGGCGACGTTAGCTCAAGACAAACAAATAAACTTTGTCGCTTATTATATAGAAGTTTATGTGACACATCCACGGTGGTGTAGTGGTTAGCACTGTCACCTCACAACAAGAAGGTTCTGGGTTTGAGCCCAGTGGTCAATGTGGGGCCTTTCTGTGTGGAGTTTGCATGTTCTCCCCGTGTCCACGTGGGTTTGCTCTGGGTGCTCCAGTTTCCCCCACAGTCCAAAGACCTGCAGGTTAGGTTAACTGGCTACTCTACATTGCCCGTAAGTATGAATGGTTGTTTCCGAAGCCCGGAAATGGGAGGGATTGCGGCAGGAAGGGTATCTGGCATAAAACTATGCTCCAATTAATATTTGGATCAATAGGGTCCACATGGCAGCGACCCTACACACATCAGTGGGACAAGCTGGAAGAAGTGATACGACACATCCGCCATACGAGTTCCTGTCTAGTTTGTTACTATATAAACTATTAGAACGAGTTAATTAATATGAACCTGATTTGAATATAAACTATCGTCAGGGTTGCTGTTATAGGAAATTAATCAACATCTTCTGACCAATCAGAATTCAACAGCGCTGTCGTGGAACCTGTGACCGATTGCCGTTTTACAGGAACTTCAGAATTGCTGAAGGAAAAAAAACCCCAAAAAACGCTGTTTTTCATTCAGTGTGTGTGTGTGCGCGCAGGTGAGAGAGTGAGTGAGAGAGACAGACAGCAGCCTTAAGCCTGTGTGCTCTGCCCGGTCTCCATATTATGCAGGAGAGCAGCGCAGGAGCCCAGACAGCAACATGTAACTTTAATAACATCTTGTTAGAAGAGGAGAGAAGAACGAGAGGAAACGTCAGATCTGTCCTGCGCCCCTCCCATTCCATTCCCTTTCCTCTCTCTCCATAGTGAGCAGTGGTTCTTTCCTCCAGGGCAGAAGGTTCAGAGCAATGTGTGTTTATATTATCTATATGTGTGTGTGTGTGTATATCCAGCTTGGAGAAACAAGAGGTAATACTACCAATGAATGAGAAAAAGCATGGAGGAAGCTAAGGGACAGAATAATTACGTTACAAGCACCTCTCTGTATTATTTCCTAGCTTTCGCTAGTCAGTCTTTATTAACAAGAATATATCATTATGCACTGGAGCTCGAATGCCGACGCTGTTGCCCTGGCGATGGCCTTCGCCACTCTTGCTGACGTTATGACCCACTAGCTGCATTTAGGCCTCCGTCCCTGTGGAGCTCATTATCCGGCACTAGCAACGTCACTCCTGCGTTTGGCTGTCAATTCTGGCTTTGCACAGAAACATAGCTGCTTGTAGAGAAAGAAGAATTACGTGACGCTCCAGTGCTGCCGTGAGGCTTCAGGATCTCACTGCATTTTACTGCTTCTCACATGAGGCATTGAAACAATTCAGTCTGCAGATGATGTTTTATTTTTGCAAAAGTGAAATGGGGTTTTTTTTCTTTCATTTCTTTTAGCTGTAGAGGGTAACGCCCAACACGAGTCTTACAGCGGCAATAACACAAAAAAATGAAATAGCATATGAAAAGCTGGAGGAAAGGAAGACAGTGGGAATCCTCCCAGCTGAGACGGTGTGTGTGTGTGTGTGCATGATGAATCCATTCATGGCATTACTACAGGAATCTAGAATGGGCTTTTGATGGGATTCATAGGCTGACTCGAGTGTGTGCTATATAACAGAGTTGATAGGAGCTGCCACCACACACACACACACACACACACACTCAAATCCCCAGCTCGGATAATATATGCTACATTTACAACAAAGTATCTGGGCAGACAGAGCATATATACTTCTTGAAACAGAATCTATAACCAGTGCATATGATGAGAACAGCCTCTCACACACACACCCCCCTTCGTCTGAGACCTCTCTTAGCTTTTTTTTGGATTTCATCCTCACCAAAAGAGCTGAACATAGCATCATTTGTGTCTGTCTTCACCCCTATTGCCTTGCTCACAGTTATAGATCCAATCAGGAGCCCAAAGCCACTCGACTCTTAACTCTGAAGCCCAAGGTCAACATGGCAAAAAATAAATAAATGGAAAAGTAGAGGCAGTAATGTGCAAACAGCACCAAGTGTCCTGTTCGGCAAAAGCTATGAATACATGATGAGTTCTTCATTAGCATTCCTCTTCTGTACTTTTCAAAACTTCAGAACACAAAATCAAGAGAAAACAACAATCCAAACACACCAGCGTATCCTTGCTTACAGCTCTCAGAATGCTAACGCATCAGGCATTTTAATAGGAACACCTATACACCTGCTTGGTCGTTTAATCAGTCATGTCGCAGCCGCGTTTAAAATCATGCAGATACAGATCAAGAGTTTCAGTTCATGTTCACGTTAAAACATCAGAATGGGGGGACGGGGTAAAAGTGAGCGTAGTTTCAGGAGAGGTTACACAGGATGGTGCAAAAAAGAAAAAACATCCAGTGAGCGAGTTCTGCAGGTGAAAACACACCACTCACACTGCACAATAATGCACTGTTGCCTTACAATGTCTCTTGCGCACACAAAGTTTACAGTTAGGTCCATATATACTTGGACACTGACACAAATTTTGTTTTTTTACCTGTTTACTGAAACATATTCAAGTTCTAGTTATATAATGGACATGGACATAAAGTCAGACTTTCAGCTTTCATTTGAGGGTATCCACATTAAAATTGGATGAAGGGTTTAGGAGTTTCAGCTCCTTAACATGTGCCACCCTGTTTTTAAAGGGACCAAAAGTAATTGGACAATTGACTCAAAGGCTATTTCATGGGCAGGTGTGGGCAATTCCTTCGTTATGCAGAGATGGGGGGTGTCGTGGCTCAGGTGGCTAAGGCGCCATACCATAAATCCGGGGACCCAGGTTCGATTCCGACCTGAGGTCATTTCCCGATCCCTCCCCGTCTCTCTCTCCCACTCATTTCCTGTCCTGTCTCTACACTGTCCTATCCAATAAAGGTGAAAAAAAGCCCAAAAAATATCTTTAAAAAAAAAAAAGTTATGCAGAGATGCCTACCCCAAATTTTGAATTTCAGTATTCTTGAAAACATTTTTCAGTATTTTGGAATAACTTTCAGTAACTAATTTATGCACATTTCCATTATAAAGAGGTATATATACACCAATATGTTTAACATTTAAATTATTAAAAAGAACTGTTTTGTGTGAATTGAATAAACAAAACGCGAGCAGCCATCTCAACTGAATTTCCACTCAACAAATTTCTAGAGCATACAATATATCCCGGCGGCACGGTGGTGTAGTGGTTAGCGCTGTCGCCTCACAGCAAGAAGGTCCGGGTTCGAGCCCCGTGGCCGACGAGGGCCTTTCTGTGCGGAGTTTGCATGTTCTCCCCGTGTCCGCGTGGGTTTCCTCCGGGTGCTCCGGTTTCCCCCACAGTCCAAAGACATGCAGGTTAGGTTAACTGGCGACTCTAAATTGACCGTAGGTGTGAATGAGAGTGTGAATGGTTGTCTGTGTCTATGTGTCAGCCCTGTGATGACCTGGCGACTTGTCCAGGGTGTACCCCGCCTTTCGCCCGTAGTCAGCTGGGATAGGCTCCAGCTCGCCCGCGACCCTGTAGAACAGGATAAAGCGGCTAGAGATAATGAGATGAGACAATATATCACATTTTTATAAATACAATAGTGTTCCCTGTTTGCAGACATTATGGTTGACTACCAATCATTGGTATTGAATGTAATTCCTCAAAAGTATTATATTATATTGCCTGGCAAAATGTTCTACCTGTTAACAGATTCTAATAAAATAAAATAAATTCTTATTTCATGCCAAAGAGAGTCCGACATTGTTATCTTAATGTCCCAATATATAAATACTTCAGCATAAAAAAAGTATTGTACTTCTTCCCACTCCTTTTTCGAACAATGTGCGGTGTATTGTAATGTATTAGCTCTTGGTTATTTTATTTATTCTTTTTTTGTCACTCTTTTTCATTTTCTTTCTTTTGGATGTACAAATAGTTACTTACATTTTTATACATGTTCGAAATAAAATAAATTCATTCATTCATTCAAAAATAAATTCATTCATTCATTCATTCATTCTGCTTCAGATGAGACATTGAATAAAATGGCATTTATAATTGTATTTAAAACAGTGGAATGATCAATTTTTTGCCACAATCCCAACAGCACTAATCATAAAATTCTGTTTTTGATCACACTACATGTACATTTGCACTTGCAACACTGAAAAGACTTTGAATTAAAGAAGTACAGCCAGTGTTTGATATTTCAGTGAATAAAAATCAGACATGTAAAAAGAAACTGAATAAGTTTAACTCACATTTCATGGCACTAATTGGCAAGTTCAACTCTAAGCATAGGTCAACCATCACCGCTTCTGCACGTGTCACGTTCCGTGTCTTTTCATCCACAGATTTCGCAAAAAACTGCTGGATAACCCCAGATTTACTTTCCGCCTGACTCGCCATTTCAGCATACTCCATACGTTTTTTTTGTAGTTGACATGCCGCCTGCAGTCATCGCGACCACCATGAGTGATGTTAATGTCAGTTCTACACAGTTTGCAGTGTGCGTATCCATTGCCCTTTTGACTGGGTGTAATGCACGGCCATTCTACCGTATCGAAAATAGCGCGAACAAATGTGCGGAATCTGCACATGTCACACACAGCATGTGCGGAATCTGCGCATGTCACACACAGCATGTGCGGAATCTGCGCATGTCACACACAGCATGTGCGGAATCTGCGCATGTCACACACAGCATGTGCGGAATCTGCGCATGTCACACACAGCATGTGCGGAATCTGCGCATGTCACACACAGCATGTGCGGTTGTCATAAAAATAAATAGCCGTGAATCGCGCATGGATTGAAAAAGTCGCTTGGACATTTAAAAACAACTCACTGGAATTTTTTAAGACTTTATAATAATTCCGTACAGAATAACACTGTTTGCCGTAACATCGTATTTACGTAACTTTTCCGTACAAAATACGGCCAATCCGTACTAGTAGGCATCTCTGGTTATGTCATTCTCAATTAAGCAGATAAAAGGCCTGGAGTTGATTTGAGGTGTGGTGCTTGCATTTGGAAGATTTTGCTGTGAAGAAAACATGCGGTCAAAGGAGCTCTCCATGCAGGTGAAACAAGCCATCCTTAAGCTGCGAAAACAGAAAAAACCCATCCGAGAAATTGCTACAATATTAGGAGTGGCAAAATCTACAGTTTGGTACATCCTGAGAAAGAAAGAAAGCACTGGTGAACTCATCAATGCAAAAAGACCTGGACGCCCACAGAAGACAACAGTGATGGATGATCGCAGAATAATTTACATGGTGAAGAGAAACCCCTTCACAACAGCCAACCAAGTAAACAACACTCTCCAGGAGGCAGGCCTAACAATATCCAAATCTACCATAAAGAGAAGACTGCATGAAAGTAAATACAGAGGGTTCACTGCATGGTGCAAGCCACTCATAAGCCTCAAGAATAAAAAGGCTAGACTGGACTTTGCTAAAAAAGCATCTAAAAAAGCCAGCACAGTTCTGGAAGAACATTCTTTGGACAGATGAGACCAAGATCAACCTCTACCAGAATGATGGGAAGAAAAAAGTATGGCGAAGGCATGGTACAGCTCATGATCCAAAGCATACCACATCATCTGTAAAACACGGCGGAGGCAGTGTGATGGCTTGGGCATGCATGGCTGCCAGTGGCACTGGGTCACTAGTGTTTATTGATGATGTGACGCAGGACAGAAGCAGCCGGATGAATTCTGAGGTATTCAGAGACATACTGTGTGCGCAAATCCAGCCAAACTGATTGGTCGGCGTTTCATAATACAGATGGACAATGACCCAAAACAAAGCCAAAGCAACCCAGGAGTTTATTAAAGCAAAGAAGTGGAATATTCTTGAATGGCCAAGTCAGTCACCTGATCTCAACCCAATTGAGCATGCATTTGACTTGTTAAAGACTAAACTTCAGACAGAAAGGCCCACAAACAAACAGCAACTGAAAACCGCTGCAGTAAAGGCCTGGCAGAGCATTAAAAAGGAGGAAACACAGCGTCTGGTGATGTCCATGAGTTCAAGACTTCAGGCAGTCATTGCCAACAAAGGGTTTTCAACCAAGTATTAGAAATGAACATTTTATTTACAATTATTTAATTTCTCCAATTACTTTTGAGCCCCTGAAATGAAGGGATTGTGTTTAAAAAATGCTTTAGTTCCTCACATTTGTATGCAATCATTTTGTTCAACCCACTGAATTAAAGCTGAAAGTCTGAACTTCAACTGCATCTGAATTGTTTTGTTCACAATTCATTGTGGTAATGTACAGAACCAAAATTAGAAAAATGTTGTCTCTGTCCAAATATTTATGGACCTAACTGTATGTTTATTTATTTCCTTTCATATACTACCTTAATATGCACACTTAACTCTGCACCTTACGTTGTTTGTGTTGTCTATTGTGTCATTTACTATCTGCAGTGTTGCACTCTTGCACTTTATGTTATGTCGTTATACGTAGACCTGTAGTCCTGTGATGTTTAGTGTCGCACCATGGTCATGGAGAAATGTAGTTTCATTTTAACTGTGTACTGGTCGAAATTACAAATAAAAAGACCTTGAAAATGCCTCGATGATGAGAGAACAGAATGGACACACTGGATCAAGCTAACAGGACGGCTGCAGGAACTCATAAAACACTCTTTACAACAGTGATGAGCAGAAAAGCAATCGCGCCAAACCTGCTGCCTATATAACCACCATTTCCTGTTCTTGGTTGACAGAAGCGGAACCCAATATAGTCTTGGACTGGTGTAGCCCATGCTCCTTAAGAATCAGAATATTTTGTATTCGGAGAAAGACATGTCTTAGTAATGTCCACCACAAGCCACCAGAACAAATGCCCAGATGTCTCATCGGGCAGAAACCTAAGTGGCGTCACTCTCTTGGTGGGTTGACTCCACTGAGCTGAACATGGCTATAATCATACAGACAGGGTGACATGAAAGCTATTCATTCCTCTTTTTTCCCCCAATTTACTTGATGAAAATTGGCTTCAAAGTCAAACTGAGGAGCTAATAAATATGGAAGTGTATAAATCTGACCCTCTCTCTCTCAGTGACTGCAGTAAGGTTATTCACTGGTGTGTGTGTGTGTGTGTGTGTGTGGGGGGGGGGGGGGGGGGGGGGGGGGTTTCCTGTCAAGCCAGGCAAGTGTCTGGCTTTAAAATTACAGGCTCTCTTTGCTATGCTAACACTGTTTGAGACGGAAAATACCCTGTTTTTTTCAATACAATCAAATAACAGCTCTTTTTTAATGATGGGCATGATCTGGATCTGTGGAGAAAATATACCAGCCAAAAAGAAAAACACGTGTGCACGTGTGTGTGTCTAACAAAATTTGAACCTCATTATTTACAAACAAATGCAGTTTTGTAAAGTTGTAATCAAGGTTGCTAGTAAGCTCGCTCAAATTTAGTTAACTATTACAATTTGTAAAGTTGTAATCAAGGTTGCTAATAAGCTAGCTCAAATTTAGTTACCTATTACAATTTGTAAAGTTGCAATCAAGGTTGCTAGTAAGCTCGCTCAAATTTAGTTAACTATTACAATTTGTAAAGTTGTAATCAAGGTTGCTAGTAAGCTAGCTCAAATTTAGTTAACTATTACAATTTATAAAGTTGCAGTCAAGGTTGCCAGTAAGCTAGCTCAAATTTAGTTAACTATTAATCAAGGTTGCGAATAAGCTAGCTCAAATTTAGTTAACTATTACAATTTGTAAAAGTTGTAATCAAGGTTGCTAGTAAGCTAGCTCAAATTTAGTTAACTATTACAATTTGTAAAGTTGCAATCAAGGTTGCCAGTAAGCTCGCTTAAATTTAGTTAACTATTACAATTTGTAAAGTTGTAATCAAGGTTGCTAGTAAGCTAGCTCAAATTTAGTTAACTATTACAATTTGTAAAGTTGCAATCAAGGTTGCTAGTAAGCTCGCTCAAATTTAGTTAACTATTACAATTTGTAAAGTTGTAATCAAGGTTGCTAGTAAGCTAGCTCAAATTTAGTTAACTATTACAATTTATAAAGTTGCAGTCAAGGTTGCCAGTAAGCTAGCTCAAATTTAGTTAACTATTAATCAAGTTTGCTAATAAGCTAGCTCAAATTTAGTTAACTATTACAATTTGTAAAAGTTGTAATCAAGGTTGCTAGTAAGCTAGCTCAAATTTAGTTAACTATTACAATTTGTAAAGTTGCAATCAAGGTTGCCAGTAAGCTCGCTTAAATTTAGTTAACTATTACAATTTGTAAAGTTGTAATCAAGGTTGCTAGTAAGCTAGCTCAAATTTAGGTAACTATTACAATTTGTAAAGTTGCAATCAAGGTTGCTAGTAAGCTAGCTCAAATTTAGTTAACTATTACAATTTATAAAGTTGCAGTCAAGGTTGCCAGTAAGCTCGCTCAAATTTAGTTAACTATTAATCAAGGTTGCTAGTAAGCTAGCTCAAATTTAGTTAACTATTACAATTTGTAAAGTTGCAGTCAAGGTTGCCAGTAAGCTAGCTCAAATTTAGTTAACTAGTAAAATTTGTAAAGTTGCAGTCAAGGTTGCCAGTAAGCTAGCTCAAATTTAGTTAACTATTAATCAAGGTTGCTAGTAAGCTAGCTCAAATTTAGTTAACTATTAATCAAGGTTGCTAGTAAGCTAGCTCAAATTTAGTTAACTATTACAATTTGTAAAGTTGCAGTCAAGGTTGCCAGTAAGCTAGCTCAAATTTAGTTAACTAGTAAAATTTGTAAAGTTGTAATCAAGGTTGCTAGTAAGCTAGCTCAAATTTAGTTAACTATTACAATTTGTAAAGTTGTAATCAAGGTTGCTAATAAGCTAGCTCAAATTTAGTTAACTATTACAATTTGTAAAGTTGCAATCAAGGTTGCTAGTAAGCTAGCTCAAATTTAGTTAACTATTACAATTTGTAAAGTTGTAATAAGGGTTCTAGTAATCTAGCTCAAAATTTAGTTAACTATTACAATTTATAACATTGCAATTAAGGTTGCTAACACGCTAGCTCATGTTAGACTATTACAATTTGTAACATTGTAATTAAGGGTGCTAGTAAGCTAGTTGACGTTAGGCTAACTATTACAATGTGTGACATTTGAAATAAAGGTGGCTAGTAAGCTAGCTCACATTAGGCTAAATATTACACTGTGCAAACTAATAGCAGAAGTTGCTCTAGCAGATTTTAACCCTCAAGCAGAATAAATACTAAACTGGATACAGACAGTAATGGCTTTTAAAGGTGTTACTATTATTGTAAAAATATCTGTTTCTACATTGTGATACACATCAGAAATGTCTTCCAGCATGGTCATATGATGTTTGTGCCGTTTTGCCGATCCGACTCACAAACCAGACCAGCAGGAACATATGACAAGATCTGACATTAATGTCATATACGCTCCCTGTGCTGTATATCTTCGTGTAAGGAGGGGGTGCATGTGGATATTATCGAATTTACCCACAGACACTCATAAATCAGAGATGGTTTTTTGGATGTGGAACACACAACACTTGAGGACAGATACACAGCAGTGTAATTTCAGTAATCTTCACATCGGCAGTCAAGTCTATTACGTATTAACCAACAGATTAATCATTTCACGTTTGACTAATTTATAGAGAGCAGCATGCTGGAAGGTAAACAGAGAGCGCACAGGGACAGGACTCCGTGTCCCTGTCTCAGTGTCACAGATAAATGTAAAGAGATAGTGAACAAACACTAAAGCAATACTGAAAGTAAACAAAGCACCTCAGTGTTATTCATCAGCGGCAATTTCAGTTGGTTTAATGTCTACCGTGAACGTTTATAAGGCTCTACCTCTGCTCCGTGCTCACAGCTCAGGACAGGGTGACTGTGTGCATGATACTGTATGTCTCAGTCTTCAACACACACAGAGAGAGAGATTCAGGAAACAGGATGAACTCTCAGGAATAATGGAACCCTGCTGCTGACCTAGATATGCCACCTTACATCATGAATATATAATAGTACAGTTTGATCTCATGAACATGCCACGAGTCTCACTTGTTAAGCTCTAATCCATAAATAAGTCAGGCAGAGGGTGATGTGCGCTCACTTCCATAATGAGCGTCAACGCCAGCCATCAAACTTTAACTTTCTGCTTAATGATTCACAAAGTCGATGATGAAACAGGATTTTTATATTTGAGAAAAAAAAAAAGCATAGCACCAAACATCATAGCAATATTGGATTAAAGGGACTGTTTTTTCCTTACTTGCTGTGTTGTTCTCCATCACAGCTACCAGTCTGGTAGAGAAAAGGCTCCCAAACACTAAGACACATGAAGTCACCACAACTTTTTAAACTGTTGCTCATGTAGCATCATGAAACGCCATATGCTAGTCATGTCACAATTCACAATTCAATTCGATTCACAATACTGGGCTCACAATTTGATTTTCCCCATTGTACTTTTGAAAAAAAAAATTAAATGAAGAAAATTTTATGACAAAAAAATTGCAACGTTTATTTTCCTATTTTTATCAACTTAAATATTCCTTTTAAATAAAAATAAAATTGTTCTATTTTCTTAAAACCAACAATTATTTATCCATCTTTGTACAGAAGTAAAATATAATAGCCTATTAACTAAAATATCCCTTGTATTAAAAATGAAAAAAGTTAAGAACAAATAAGCCTTTTCTTCATAAACTTTCATGAACATTTGTACTACCTCCATTGGCTTCTCTTTTCTTTAGTAAAAAGAGCGCTCTGGAAGTAACACAGCTCTACTGCACAGCTCTCTGATGTCTTGTTAAATCTATTTCTACAGTCAATCACACAACAGCTTTTAGATTTTTTTTTTATGTATTTTCACTGCAGTAGAGCTGTGTTACTTCCACATAGGGTGAAGTCATGTACACTCCTGCTATTTAACAATTATTCCACGAAATCAAGTCGTACATGAGCTGATAGCCATGTACGATGAGATTGAGTGGAATAATTGTTTTATTCTATCCACATTCACTTGATTTTGAGAAACAGAGCATTTTTATTTTTTGCAAATTCGATCAATAAAAACTTTATACAAAACATCCGACAAAATAATTTCTGCTTAGAATGTAAACAAACCGGCGAAATGACAGTCGCAATTTGTGAAAAATGCTAGAAGAATAATTCTTGTATGTTTACGGCTGATAGCCAACTCGGTGCTACGCGCCTATCGGCTCATGTACGACTCGATTTCGTGGAATAACTTAAATATATTTCACATAACAGATCTGCTTCTACACACAAGTTCTAAAATACACAGGGTTTATTTTCTCAGAGGCTAACGTATTGTCGGCCTTGTATTTAAACAGTAGTTGTTATTTGTGTGTTTAATAAAAAAAAAAAAATCAAATTTAACACACTCTTTTCATATGTAAAAAACATAACCATATCCTCTTACTTTGATTTGGTTTGTGACGATATAATCTCAGGATTCTACATAATATTGTTGACGAGCCGATTGTGAAATAAATACTCATAATCGCTCCAGCGTTTCCCTCATCGCTGCCTGATGCAGTGTTCTATGCAAAACAGTCTACATTATAAATGAACATGTGAGTGGATCCATGATTTCAAACAGCGCTTTATTATTGAGTAATTTGTATTCCTGTCTGATACTTTAACAGCCTCACTTGTAAGTTGCCATGGATAGACGACTGAACGAACACATGCAAATGTTAATGTAAATGTAAATGAGCTTCTCATAAAAGGCTATTCTCTGAACTTGAATGCAGTCACAGTAACTGTCCCAGGGCTCTTTGTATCACTGTTAAAAATAAATAAATAAATAAACAGACAGACACTGGATGTATTCTGAATTAAATAAGATCATGTAGTCGGGTTTAAGAAGGTTAAATATGTTGTTGCATACAATGTCCGAAGCTGAATCTGCTAGAAATAGCACACTGAGGTTATGTCCGAACCACCACTGCATCATAGGAGCAAACAGAACAAACCTAGTTAGGAATGCTCTGATTTTTATCCTTTCTGTTGTAGAAGGTAAAATTCAAGTGATTCCATCATTTACAGCTACGGCAAATTAATTAAGCTCACCTTAAAGCCTGAGAATGAATCAGTCAATGAATAATCTCAGTCTAATGAAAGTCACAGAGCAATTGCCAACTGTTCTACAGCATTTTATGATCAAGTGATCAACTGGTCTTTATTTTTCAATTACAGAAATAAATGCCATTACAGACCTACAATCCTCTGAGGGATCGCTTAAAGTTTCAATGCACAAGTCTACAACAGTGTTTCTCTATAAAAAAAAAAAAAAAAAATTCATTTTTGATGCTACCTTAAAGCTAGACGGCTTTTCGGTTTCATAAAATCGGTGAACTATAGTTCCCTCTGAAATGTGGTCTTTGCGATATATGTTTATTTCTGTAATATGTCACAAAATATCAGACCATTCTATGGCTGGGAAGTTATTTCATTTGAGGGGATTCCCGCGCAAATAATGTGCATGAAATCGCTTGCTTTGCGCAGTCAAGCAGACAGAGGAAGTCCGTGTGCGCATGCGCATGTTTACCTTCTTCTTTTGGGTTTTACAGCGGCTGGCATCCAGTGTTGCATTACTGCCATCTACAGGTTTACCTTTGAGTGTGCACTGATGGTTCCATCATTCTGTTGCTAAACGAACAGCTTATCACACCGAGGTGCTCGCTGAGCGCCGATATTTATTAGTTTGGTCCTGCATTTCCTTTCCTTCGTATAGAACATAACGTCTTTTCTTCTCTTCTCGCTTTCTTTCTGTTGTCGGTCTTTCACATTTCATTCACACACTCACGTCCTCCATTTTTCTCTCCTGTTTCAAATTTGTATCCCACAATGCCTTGGACGAACGGGGAAAGCCCACCATGTGATGCATGATGTAGTATCTTGAATTGGGTCATGGTGAAGCAGGAAAAAATAGCGGAGAATTTAGAGCCACGTGGCCCTCAATTAATGAATTGTTCTATTTAAAAAAAAAAAAAAGAAGAACATTGGAAGTCTGTGACAAAAATTACTGGGTGTCGGGGAAAATTCTTTTTATGACCTACACTTGAAAAACCTGAAAGGCAGTACAACTTTAACTATCCAATGAACCCTTAAAAAAGGAATGCTTTTTTGCAAAAGAGTAAACATTAACCAGGTATGTGTGTGATACAAACATGTATCATTGGTAAAAGTTTTTGTCTTAACACCGAGAACCTGTCATGCATTTGAAATTTAGCGACACTATTGTTATTTGCTACACACATACCCCTTTATGACCAACAGGTAACAGGTTCTTAAACCAATTCCATTCAGGATTCTTTGAACCTTGGTGCCAGCTAGTGAACCAGCCCACATTTTCACCAATTTTGAGTGGAACCGATGTAAATCAAGGATGTATTCACAGAGGAACAGAGGAACTGTCAGGGCTTTCTCGGCCATCAGAGAAGGCCCAAACATATTTCAAATGTTGTATTTCATTCTTTAATTTCTTTTATTCTTTCATAATTTCATTATAATTTGGCCTCATTTTCTATCAGAAATGAAAGGGTTACTGTCCTGAAAACATTAAAATCGAGTTATCCAATGTGATGTTTTTTGTTTGTTGTGTCTAGGCTGAGAAGAGTTTAGAGCTGCTCACTCATTGGTTAGGACTTCATTGCCAGGACAGAAGGCCATGGCGGTGTATGTTTATGTAGGGAGTGACAGATGAATTAACCAATCAGATTTTGATTTATAGTGGGAAGGACCAAAAATGTAATCGCCCTCGGCCTTCTCAAAGGCCAACACTAGCTTACCCATGAGTCGTTCATCAGTAGTGTTAGCGAATGCTAATAAAGCAGTCAAGCCAGTGCTATCGAGAGCAAGTAGCACAGGCTAATGACCGAGAAACTACGATTTCTGTCTCCAGACTCTTCGCCACAGTATTTTTCACTTAGACTTAAGTATTCATTCGCCTCTGTAATTGACTTAGTTACTTTTAAAATCAACATCGACAGCTACACACAACGGAGCGACCTGGTACCCTGACGCTAATCCCTTACAAAATCCTTTGCCCTGTTGATACTTTGTTGTGTCTGGCTAAGTTTTGGCTGAGCTCAGGTCCCAGCTCCAATAGTAACAGTTCACCACTAGTGTTGCACAATTCACAACGGGAGTAAACAGTCGTAGCACGATGGTGGAACATACTGATTACCTGTGAGCTTTTGTTTTGTTATTGCAGATATTTGTTTTTGGTCCATTTTTTTCTGAAGATGTATCCTTTTCCATTACCTTCTCCATCACTACACTCTACTTCCTCTCCAATCTAATGGCACACCCACTGATGTCATCATGGTTAACACTAAAAAACAGCTATATTTTAGTTCCAGCTGAGAACCAACTTTTCAGGTTCTGAACTGATTTATTTTTGGTTGAAATGCTCTGAAAATTTGGTGCACAAACCACAACGGAACCCATTCGCTGTTGGTGGAAAAGGGGTTTCTCTTAGAAATGGTTATTTAAGGGTTCATTGGATACTTAAAGGAGAACTGAAGTCATTTTTAAACTTGCTTTATTTCTGAATTAACGTGTTATTCAATTACGTTTTCCGTTTTAGTAACCTTATATCGTGACTCGTATTGGCAACTAACTGCAATTAAATATTATGCTTATCGGCCTGTTCGGTTTTTAGCCGTGTTGAATGTAGTTCGTTTGGTCCACGGCAGGCGTCGCTTATTCGCGTGATCTTCACGAGACTTGTGCAAGACTTCGAAATGTGAAGCGCCAGCCAGGTCTCAGTGCCGCCATTTTGAAAACTGTTTTCCAAACGAAATATTGCACAAAAATGAGTTTAAATGATGATTACTGCCTACTTTTTTCAAACTTTCACGATTGAAATAAAAACAAACAAAACTTCCGGCTTGATTACGTCAGCATTCGAAAGAGGGCACGCACGTCTTTTGACAACGTTGGCAGATGTTGGTCACTTTGATTTCCACTGTACGTTTTACTTCCATCCTACGATGTCTTGCACAGGTCTCAGCGAATCTCGTTTACAGCCATTGCTTTGACATATGGACTGATATATTACATAGCGTATTTCAAACACTCATAACTTGCTACAGCAGTGACAAAATAGCAATCAAAATGCATTCCGATATTTAATGAGATAGACATTTGATAAAAAATTTGCCTTCAGTTCTCCTTTAAGAGATTCTAGCTGCATAAAAAGTTTGAATTGGATCCCTTCCTCCCTGCTGAAAAGTGCTGCTTGGTCTGATCAGTTACTAGTGGCTAAAACACAGGTCAATTTGGTAGGTCGTATTTGCCAGCTGGTATGGGTGCATTCTAGTACTGAACTACCAGTATTAATGTGACAGCACAGACAGGATGATTTTAAGAAAGTCACCCAACAGTAAGTCAGTAAGAAAATCTAAGGCACATTCATCAGTGTACTGAAGTATATGGAGCTATAAAGCAGAGTTGATCGAAAAACACTCTGGTATATATTTCCACATTGAACCTTTAACAAAGAACAATGCTTAAGAGTTCTGAATTTCCCAAGATTATATTCATACCAGGTGGCGGACGGACATGTTACATATATTAGTCTGTATATAGAACTATATACTACTAGTGCATCTCAAAAAATTAGAATATTGTGAAAAAGTTCAATATTTTCCATCAGTTATTTAAGAAAGTGAAAATGTTATATATTATAGACTCATTATACAAACTAAAATGTTTCAAGCATTTTTCTATTTTAATCAGTATGGCATACAGTACAAAAACAAAAAACCCATCTCAAAATATCAGAATATTTCATTTCGAGTTTGAGTAAAACAGTATGAACACAGTGTATCTCTCGGTCTAGTTCAGTACACACAACCACAATCATGGGGAAGACTGCTGACTTGACTGTTGTCCAGAAGATGATCACTGATGCCCTCCACAAGGAGGGTAAGCCACAAAAGGTCATTGCTGAAAAGGGTGGCTGGAAAAGGTGCACAAGCAACAGGGATGGCCGCAGTCTTGAGAGGATTGTCAAGAAAAGTTGATTCAAGAACTTGGGAGAGCTTCACAAGGAGTGGACTGAGGCTGGTGTCAGTGTATCAAGACCCATCACGAACAGACATCTTCAAGAAAGGGGATACAACTTTCGCATTCCTAATATCAAGCTACTCCTGAGCCAGAGACAATGTCAGAAGTGTCTTATCTGGGCTAAGGAGAGAAAGAAATGGACTGTTGCTCAGTGGTCCAAAGTCCTCTTTTCAGATGAAAGTACATTTTGCATTTAATTTGGAAATCACGGTTCTAGAGTCTGGAGGAAGAGTGGAGAGGCACAGAATCCAAGGTGTTTGAAGCCCGGTGTGAAGTTTCCACAGTCTGTGATGATTTGGGGTGCCATGTCATCTGCTGGTGTTGGTCCACTGTATTTTATCAAGTCCAAAGTCAACACAGCCATCTACCAGGAGATTTTAGAGCACTTCATGCTTCCATCTGCTGACGAGCTTTTTGGAGATGCTGGTTTCCTTTTCCAGCAGGACTTAGCACCTACCCACAGTGCCAAAACTACTACCAAATGGTTTGCTGACCATGATATTACTGTGTTTGATTGGCCGGCCAACTTGCCTGACCTGAACCCCATAGAGAATCTATGGGGTATTGTCAAGAGGAAGATGAGAAACACCCGACCCAAAAATACAGATACGCTGAAGGCCACTATCAAAGCAACCTGGGCTTCAATAACACCTCAGCAGTGCCACAGACTGATCACCTCCATGCCACACCGCATTGATACAGTAATTCATGGTAAAGGAGCCCCAATCAAGTACTGAGTGTATAAATGAATATACTTTTCAGAAGTTGGACATTTCTGTATTGTAAATCCTTTTTTGACTGATCTTAGGGAATATTCTAATAATTTGAGATACTGGATTTCTGATTTTCATGAGCTATAAGCCATAATCACCAAAATTAAAACAAAAAAAGGCTTTAAATATTTCACTTTACATGTAATGAATATAGAATATATGAAAGTTTACCTTTTTGAATTAAATTATGAAAAAAAGGAACTTTTTCATGGTATTCTAATTTTTTGAGATGCACTAGTATATATACAGTAATATGGATTAAAATCCTTCCAGAGAAATTCAAACTGATACATGGTCTGAGGAAAAACAAAAAACTTTTAGAGTCTGTGAAGCAAATCTCAGTGTCTGAGGCAAAACTGCCCTTCACAAAGCTGGTCTACTCATGATTAATGAGCGTGCCAATAACCGCTCCAAGCCACATCATCAGAGCAGGCACATTCACAAAAGCCACAGACCCTTAAGAGAACAATCTTCAGATTTTTAAGTGTTTGTTATATCAATTTATTCCAAAGAAAAGCACAGAGTCATCTCGTTGGTATGTCCAAGACCAGGACGGTGTCGAGACCCGACTGAGAGACACATCTCATGCTTCTTCGCTCTCTCTGACAGTACAGAGAATGCCAAAAACACACCCAATTAAAATTTGCAGGATAAGCGACAGAAAACGCTCACTCACAGCATCCTGAGTGGATGGTGAAATAGTGGATCCTGAGGGGAGTTTTAGAAATAGAACCTATATAAGACCCAAGATAAACACTGAACATTTTAAGGTTAGTTTTTGTGGCTACTGCCTCATACAGTATAGAGCCTGTAGCCACTGTCTCATCGTGTTGTAAGAATGTAAGAACGAGTGTAACAATCGTGCACTCTGCATGTACATACAGGTATTCCTATTAAAATGTCCGGTGATGGTATACATGTTTATCCCTATTACCAAAGGAAAGCGCGTTCCTATTTTAAAATATACTCCAGGTCGTCCCCCTTTCCTCGCCGTCTTCAGCCAGTGGTCCCATGTGTGATGGAGATGTGACGCTGTTACGGAAAGTTGTCGCAAAGAGTATTGAGACCACTGAGCTCTAGCGCCGGGCCATTTCCGGGAAATAAGAGTTTGGGTCATGGCGACAGCGTCATTTCGGTTCAGAGATGAACTGGGTCATGGCGACAGCATGTCAGCCTCGGTTCAGAGATTTCAGTTTCGAAAACTGTAAGAGGTAAGAGTCGAATAATATAAAGTACAGACACTTGGTATATTTTACTTCTGTGATTTTTAAATTGTTCATTTTTGGATTACGCTTCATTTTTGTGGCTACTGCCTCATAGAGTAAATATATATGCTGTATTTACTGTATGGACATGGGATCAGAAAACTATTTTATTTATAAGCAGTAGCCACATGGACCCATAGGGTACCTATTTATATTTTTTAAAGGTTAATGTTTCAATTTATTTTTTTCGCGGTGCGGTTTTCATCAAATCCTGCGACCTGATTGGCTGGCAAGCGGGTCTGTATCCTACGATACGGACCCCGGTTACGGACCTCTGGCAACTCGCTCGTTCACAACAAACATAGTAGCAATTTTTGTCAACATTTATCTTTTTTATAAGATTTATTTATAAGATTTTTTATCAAAAATCTTATAAATTTTTGCCAGCATTTCTCAGGAGAATAGCATGAATTTTACAGCATGGATAGCGATAACGACAGTGTTCACAGCGAAAGCTAGTTTTACTACCCTGAGGAAGAAGAAAACATTTCAGGAGAAAGCTAAAAACCTGTAACTGTTGCTAATGCCGAGCAAAACCATGGCTGAATCCTGAATGACTCCTATTTGTATAAATAGGGGACGACATAGGCGGCAAAATGTAGTTTTTTCCTGCCATGGAAGTGCACTTGTATACCAAGGAGGAAGCCATTTGCATTACAGCCGTGAATGAGGATTCAAAATGGCGGCTCGCCTCGGCTCGGTTTTCCCTTTCGGGCGCTCTCGTTTTCTGTTAGAATTTGGTAAAGAAAAAAATAAACATATTATTTACCAGCTTAAGGTCGGTCCGTATGGTGAAATACCGTGAGCTCGGCCTTGAATACTGACCTCGGCCCAGAGGGCCTCGCTCAGTACTTTCAAGACCTCGGTCACGGTATTTCACCATACGGGCCTCCCAGCTGGTAAATAAACATATATATATATATATAATTAGCGATGATATTTTTTTCTTCCTTTTTAGATTTTGTAGTATTTTTCATAATTGTAAATATTGTAATTATTGCGCATTATCTTTTTTAAAAAACTCTCTTAATATATAACATCTGTTATGTACTTTTATGCGACAAAATAAAGACATTTGAATTGAATTGGAGGAGAGGAAAGACAGAGTCGAGTCTTGCTCATCGCACACACAAAACACATTCATGTCATGCAGGTTTCAGTGTGTGTGCCTACAGTAACGAACTTCACTTAGTTTACTCTCAGTGCAAAAGTAATTGTCTTTATTAGTTGCTCATTTGTAGAACCAAGATGTCGAACCACAAAGAGTGTGCGCGCGCACGGAAGGATTTCACTCTTGCACAGGTTCCTATGTATTAAATTCCTGTTCCCTATGGATTTCTGGTGGAATGTGTAATGACTTTCACTCCATTGGCCATTTATATATATACACTGCATCAACAACATTTTCCCTTATTCTCAAGCCCTGCAATTTCTCCATCTTGTATCCTTTAATTCCAACAAATGGGATCACTGCCAGGGTTCACCTGTCCTGGCATGTTTTATACTCATGCCGGTTAAACAGTACCAAACACACCCACTTTACCATCTTTATTTTCCACAGTCTCAGCATCTCAAATGCTATTTGTCTGAGCAGACGGGGCCATGCTGTTTTCACGGGCCTTTGTGTTGTCTCGTTACCGCTCGGCTCTTCCCCTGGGAGATAAAGGAATGGCTCTGGGCCTTTCTGCTCCTCAAAACTGTGTCGCTTTGTAATAGAGTTATAGGGGGGGGGAACTGAGAAAGGCAGGGTGGATTGCTGATCAGACAAATAATTGGTGTTTTGGATTCTTTCGCAAACCAGAAACATGGATTTTGTGCGTGTGTGTGTGTGTCTGCTTTAAGTGCATTCCTTACAACAAAAACAACAATGCATGCTTCCTAGTAAGAACGGAGATTCATGGAAAACACCGCAACATTAAATCACTCTCTTTAACAAGATCCCTGCAGGATTTGGTCATTTTTAGTGCGCTTGCTCAGTGAAAGATGCTGGTGGATCCTGTTTCATTTGTAGGGTTTCAGATTCAATTAGTGCACTACACTTCTACAACCTCTGGCGTGCCCTGAGGGGTTACAGCTGTGCATGGGGAGATAGTCATTCCGAAAGCAGCAATCCCACGAAAAGTGATAGACAACCAACCGTCCCCAAGTGCACGCACACTGAGCGAGGGAATGGAAATGATCTGGAGAGGCAACATGGCCAAAAAAAAAAAAAAAAGTCTCCCTCCATGCTACAAGCTCTGACCAGTCATTTAAAATTCAAGCTCCATGCCTATGCTGATTTTATTGAGCAATCACAACACGCACATCGCCAATCCATCTGAATCAGACCCTTCCAGACGTAGATTTAGATCCTTGAATTAATTTAAAAAACAAAACAAAAAAACACACCTCACTGAGAACTCCTGAAGAAAGGAAGACTCAAAATGGAACCCATCATCTTTTTCTTGGTGACAATCTTGTATAGCGAGAATACAGTTTACTGCCGTTTACAGATGCAGATGAGTAAAGGCCAACAGTACGAAATGGGAAGCCATGGCCCCATGTTTAGAAAAGCAGCTTTCAGACCAAAAGGTCACTGGTTTGATTCCCTAGACCAGCAGGAATGGCTGAATTGCCCTTGAGCAAGGCACCTAACTCCCAACTGCTCCCCAGGCTGCTCTGGGTACTGTATGTTGTACACCGCTCTGGATAAGAGCATCTGCGAAATACCATTAATGTGATGATCAACGTGAGTAGACTGTGAATCCTGGGATAAGTTTATGATCCCAGCAGCAGCTTGTTGGTACAAAACTATAGTATCCAGGTGAAATTATCCACTGAGGCAAGGATACGACTTGTTCATTAACTGGGAAGCCATGGCCTCATGGATAGAGAAGCAGCTTTGGGACCAAAAGGTTGCCGATTCGCTTCCCTGGACCAGCAGGAATGGCTGAAGTGCCCTTGAGTAAGACACCTAACCCCCAACTGCTCCCCAGGCTGCTCTGGGTACTGTATGTTGTACACCGCTCTGGATAAGAACGTCTGCTAAATGCCATTAATGTGATGATCAGCGTGAGTAGACTGTGAATCCTGGGATAAGTTTATGATCCCAGTAGCAGCTTGTTGGTACAAAACTATAGTATTCAGGTGAAATTATCCACTGAGGCAAGGGTATGGCTTGCTCATTAACATAGCCTCATGGATAGAGAAGCAGCTTTGGGACCCAAAGGTTGCCGGTTCACTTCCCTGGACCAGCAGGAATGGCTAAAGTGCCCTTGAGCAAGGAACCTAACCCCTAACTGCTCCCCAGGCTGCTCTGGGTATGTTGTGGATGCTCTGGGTATCTGGAAAAGCTGCCCATAATGTTCAATGCCCATAATGTAAAGGTTTTCAATCTTTTTCAAAGTGCAATCCTTTACGGTATCCATGTAGAACCATCAACAAGAGCAGGTGGTGAGTGAAGATGCTCCAAACAGAAGGCGAGCATCAGGATGAATCAGGCAGATCCTGAGGGTTAGCGTTTCACGAACAGGCCATGTGTTTGACTCTGGAGTTTTGGTGGAAACACGATGAAGCTGGACATATTGGCTTCGCTCTGGATATGTTGTTTCTATAAGACCTCTGAGAAAAGCCCCTTGGGATAAGACTCACATAAAACAGATAAAATATTTACACAGCCCTGTCATCTTAAGCATTTTTCTCTCTTATTGACTGAATTTTTTCATCATTTCAGCAGATTATCAGACACATCCTGTGTACTGAGGAGTCATGTGTAATATGTATGTATGTCTGGGGACAATGACATTTCCAAAGCAGATCGTTTTCCAATGTCGCCCCTCACCTCCGTTCGAACCGTCACACCATGTAAAGGACAAGGCAATATTCCTCTGCTGCTCTTTTGAGCTTTTCTTTTCTTTTTGTTCTTTTTGATTGTATTTGCCAAGCCTGGTCATTCAGCGTGAGACAAAGAGAACAAAATACAGATACGCCCTGAAAGAGAAACTTCATTTCTACATATCACATCCATCCAGTAAACGAAGGCAGAATGCTAATATGGTACGGTCTCTGATGATAGGCTTTTCCTGATTAAACCGTGCTCATGTGCACAAAGCTTGGTTAATTCAAATGGACGTGTGAGCGCTAATGACAAGAGTGGCATGAGAACAGAGTGTTAGCTTTGTATGGAAGCTTTCCACTCGAAGGAGTGCTCAGAGCAGACAGTGTTTCTGGATATTTAGGTTAAATCTGAAACACAAAGACTCAAGGGGCTATTAGCTGCAGTTCTGAAAATAACAAAGATGCTCTCGCGCACTCCCTCTCTCTCACACACACTGCTTCTGTCTGTCTCTCCTCAGGCGGTTGGTCTTGCTGTCATGCTTACTCGAGGTGAGATGTGATGGATATCAGACTGGTTGCTTATTTAGAGGTCATATAAAGGTGGTGATCGTAGGGAGGCTTGTTGTTCAAGCACTAATAATTACACCGTATTAACAGTGAACACAAACGCTAGTCATAGAGGGACGTCTTCCCCGCAAGGCAATGCTCTCGTGACCACAAGTGTGATCCGAATGAATGCCTTCTTCTCTGTGCCCTCCTCCCCGTGCCCTAGTTCACTTCACTGCACTCATTTACGTCCCCTACTCCCTCATTCTCCTCGAGCATCCCCTTCACTCATCAACCCTGACCCATCATGCACTGCTCCAGGAGCTTTGCAAAGAATGGCACACATGCACACGCACAGTGAAAATGTGATGGGGAGCAGGGTGAGCAGTCAATCATACAGAAGATAAACAGCACCTAATTACCTCTGGAAATGGAGTCTTTTGGCTCAGTGTCTGGGGCGAAGATGGCTTTATGTGGCTTTACTGAGCACGCTAAGATGCCGACAAGGCCTGGGGTGGAGCATGGACGACGACGCTGCCCTCAAGGCAATAATAATGCGCCCGTTTCCCCTCCCCCCCATGCCATCGTCCATATTTAAGATTAGGAATACAGCAATCTTTAAATAATATTGGCTGGCGTTGAGCAGTATATCAGATATATTCCATTCAGCTAGCATAATACTTAACGAGTCGAAGACAAGTTCAATATCATGCTAGCTGAATGGAATATATCTGATATACCGCTCAATACCAGCCATTATTATTATTATACATACATACACATTCCTTTCGGTGTTCAACGCATCTTTCTCTTTCAAAATTCTCTGAAATCTTCTGTATTTAACAAATCAAACCTGGCGGCCATGTTTGTTTCCAAATTGTTACAGTTTTACGTCTCCAACGTGTAATGTCATGTTGTCTTGACAACCGTGCAATATCATAAACCATATTCAATGTTCATTCTCCATTGGGTAGAGTGACGTAATGCGTGTTTGGCGGCATGGTGGTGCCGTAGTCATCACTGTCGCCTCACAGCAAGAAGGTTCCGGGTTTGAACCTCGCGGCCAACAGGGGCCTTTCTGTGTGGAGTTTACATGTTCTCCCCGTGTCCACGTGGGCTTCCTCCGGGTACTCCGGTTTGTTTCCAAATTGTTACAGTTTTACGTCTCCAACGTGTGACGTCATGTTGTCTTGACAACCGTGCAGTACATACAAATTTGGTACAATGGGGCCACTAATCGACGCAAGCTGTAGTGGCTTCCCAGCCATAAAGTATGTACATTATATATATATATATATATATATATATATATATATATATATATATATATACACACACACCGTGTGTGCGTGTGTGTGTGTATATATATATATATATACACACACACACACACACGGTGTGTGTATATATATATATATATATATATATATATATATATATACACACACCGTGTGTGCGTGTGTGTGTATATATATATATATATATATATATATACATACACACATACATACACACACACACATACACACACACCTACACACACACACACGTGTGTATATATATATATATATATATATATATATATATATATATATATATATATACACACACACATACACACACATTATATATATGTGTGTGTGTGTGTGTGTGTATATATATATATATATATATATATATATATATATATATATATATATATATATATATATACACACACACACACACACACAATATATTATATATATAAAATGTATAGCTATGGCAGGATAAGCGACATGCGAACAATATTGCGTGCTATCAAACCAAATGAATGAAACCTGCTAGAAGGGAATAGACCACATGTTTTTATTCCATCAAAAAAGTGTCCTGGATGTATAATAATTTTTTTTTTTTTGCGGGGCGGTTTCCATCAAGTCCTGCACTCTGATTGGCTGGCGAGCGGGTCCGTATCCTACAATACAGACCCCAGTTACAGACCCCGGTTACGGACCTCTGGCGACTCGCTTGTTCACAACAACAACAAACATAGTAGCATTTTTTGTCAACATTTATCTTTTTTAATAAGATTTATTTATAAGATTATCAAAAATCTTATAAATTTTTGCCAGCATTTCTCAGGAGAATAGCATTAATTTTACAGCATGGATAGCGATAACGACAGTGTTCACAGTGAAAGCGAGTTTTACTACCCTGAGGAAGAAGAAATAAAAGAAAACATTTCAGGAGAAAGATAAAAACCTCTAACTGTTGCTAACGCCGAGCAAAAACATGGCTGAATCCTGAATGACTCAATTTTGTATAAATAGGGGACGACATAGGCGGCAAAATGTAGTTTTTTTTTTCCTGCCATGGAAGTGCACTTGTATACCGAGGAGGAAGTAATTTGCATTACAGCCGTGAATGAGGATTCAAAATGGCGGCTCGGCTCGGTTTTCCCTTTCGGGCGCTCTCGTTTTCTGTTAGAATTTGGTAAAGAAAAAAATAAATATATTATTTACCAGCTTAAGGTCGGTCCGTGTGGTGAAATACCGTGACCTCGGCCTTGAATACGGACCTCGGCCCAGAGGGCCTCGCTCAGTACTTTCAAGACCTCGGTCACGGTATTTCACCATACGGACCTCCCAGCTGGTAAATAACACACACATATATGTATATATATATATATATATATATATATATATGTTCAATACCATACTGATACCAAATCTGTTACTGATGTCATCCTGGTAACTGACATGACATCTACAAGCTTCAGCTGTTAGGTCAGTGCAGTGATGGCAGTGTGCTTTAAATCAATCTGTTTTCCATATGCAGTGTAAAATATCTCTGAATTTGATATCTCAAATTTGAATCCAGCGTTTCAGTCTAATATCAGCCCTGATACTAAACCTAAACCTCCAGTGTCTGATTTGTAGATACTGCATTTATACACATTTTGTAAACAACAATCCATTCTCAATAAAAAACAATGAGATATTAATGTGTGCGCGTGTGCGCAAGCGTCCTGACAATGACTAATATTCTATTATAACATTATTCCTGTGAGCATGAGCTTGGATAATGCGGCTAAACCAGTTATTAACAAGTGCTGCCAGGCAAAACAAACCTCGCACGGTAGCACTTATGATGAATATGAAGGAAGATATTGCGAAAAAACAATTTATACCTTTTTCATGACCTTGATTTTGACCTTGTGTGTGAACATACTTGGCCAACAAACATGATTTGATTCTAGACTGGTACCAAAATCCAGAATTGTGACACCCAAAGGCATTTTTGAGACAAAGTCGGCAAACAGTCTTATTTTGTCAATTTGGGTGTGCCGAATTCAAATCTGCAATATGCCGAGCTCTACCTGACCTCTGTTGACCTCTAGAGGTCATTGAACTTTGGGCCTGTAAACGTCTCAGCTGAACCCAGTTTCTCAGCTTTCTAAGGAATGAAATGTACTAAAATGATTAATGAAGTTAGCAAATGGCCTTGTTTGTTAAATGTTTGGGTGCTGAATTCATTTTTCATTTGTAAAACGACATATGACCTCTGATAACCTCAAGGTCATTAAACTTGGCCTATAGGCCTATGCATTTAACGGCATTTTTAAACTGACTTGACTCCCCCAAAAAGAATATGAACAGGCAAAAAACAAATAGAAAGGAACAAATACGACATTAAATGCCAGTCCATGTACATGTGACTTACTTTTCACAATGAGAATGCCTAGGCGATCACCTTACATAACATTGCATTACATTTAGCGGTTATTGTTTATACAAAGCTACTGAAAAAAGGACAGATTCAGCAGCATACAAAATGTGGGGGCATACAGGGTATACAGCTTAATCAGGGTTAGTATATATGAGAGTTTTTTTCTTTGCTGTTTGTTTTTTGTAAAGGCTTTACCCCGTTTAAAACAAAACAAACAGCAAAGAAAAAAACTCTCATATATACTAACCCTGATTAACCTGTATACCCTGTATGCCCCCACATTTTGTATGCTGCTGAATCTGTCCTTTTTTCAGTAGCTTTGTATAAACAATAACCGCTAAATGTAATGCAATGTTATGTAAGGTGATCGCCTAGGCATTCTCATTGTGAAAAGTAAGTCACATGTACATGGACTGGCATTTAATGTTGTATTTATTCCTTTCTATTTGTTTTTTGTCTGTTCATATTCTTTTTGGGGGAGTCAAGTCAGTTTAAAAATGCCGTTAAATGCATAGGCCTATAGGCCAAGTTTAATGACCTTGAGGTTATCAGAGGTCATATGTCGTTTTACAAATGAAAAATGAATTCAGCACCCAAACATTTAACAAACAAGGCCATTTGCTAACTTCATTAATCATTTTAGTACATTTCATTCCTTAGAAAGCTGAGAAACTGGGTTCAGCTGAGACGTTTACAGGCCCAAAGTTCAATGACCTCTAGAGGTCAACAGAGGTCAGATAGAGCTCGGCATATTGCAGATTTGAATTCGGCACACCCAAATTGACAAAATAAGACTGTTTGTCGACTTTGTCTCAAAAATGCCTTTAACTCCTTAAATAAGCACTTTTTTGAATTTTGGTACCAGTCTATTCTGATTCTCTGCTGCGCTTTGCCAATCAGAACACACCGTGCTGCTCTCAGCCAATCAGAACACACCGTGCTGTGTGATCGTTACACTTTTACATTCTTACAGCACGATGGCATAGTGGCTACCGCCTCGATATCAGGCAGTCTCCACAAAAACCTTGAGCTTGACCAGATGACCCCCAAAATGTTGGAGGTTCTATTTGAGACCACATGCCCATCTATCCTGAAAGTTTCATGAAGACTGGTCCAGCCATTTTCCCGTAACATCATAAACAAACAAACAAACAAACAATCCCGACCGAAAACAATACTTCGCCCCCTGGTGGACTCCGTCCCGGGTGAGGTAATAAAGCTACAACAGCTACAGTATCTGCAAGGTCTGGAATTGCATTATTTCTAATAATTAATACAGAATTTATAGCGTTAATTAAATAAGTATTTAAAAACAGCATTATTATTATTATTATTATTATTAAGTCTATTTGTATAACGCTTTTCACAGTAGACATTGTCGCAAAGCAGTTTGACAGAATTTGAATTAATTAAAACATGAGCTAATTTTATCCCTAATCTATCCCCAATGAGCAAGCCTGTGGCGACTGTGGCAAGGAAAAACTCCTTCAGACGACATGAGGAAGATTATTATTATTATTACTATGAAAATAATTGCTCTTAACAGAAGCCAACAGCCAATAAAAAGGGTTACCAAAGTTTGTTAACCCACTTGAAAGCTCCCAACACCTTACTCGTCAACTGTACTTTTGATTAGATCCGACAGAACCTTCTGGATAGTTGTTTCTCCATCCATTAGAACCGTTTTCTGCATTGTTCCAACCACAGAGAGAGCTTTCCCCTCTTTACTGAAGATTTTCCTTAATTCCTTGGTGACACCAAGGACACCACCACCACCTAAACAGCCAATCACCAATGGAACCAACATGTACCTCTTTCTCAAATTTCAAATGCTAGTTGTCGATATCATGATAGTTTGTTCAATATTCTGTTCCTGGGGGAATGCCATGTCACGCATCTTTATTATTTTCTTTAGTTTATCCTCCAATATTAAGTCCGCTCTCCTAGTAGTTGATGTTTTCCTAAGACTAAACTCAAAGCCCCAGACTATCTTTGGGAAATGATTTTCTAGTACCTGCCCCCTTTCCCCTATACCAATGAGTGTCCTGGTCCAAGAAGCCTCTTCCCTTTGCCCACCCCATGGCACATACCATCAGGGCCCTGGTATACCCTTTGCCCTCATATTGAGTGTTCTGATCGTGTTATGATCTGCATTATTCTCAGTGCTTAAAGCCACATTTAAAACCACAGTATCATGGTTAGTTTGATATTGATCATTTTGATCTACATCTCCCATATATAGATTATAAATGTGCACGGGTGCTACACAGTTCATCGAGAATTGCCTGACTCACTAGACAAAGCTATTGTCCGATTATTATTATTATTATTATTATATACACTGAGAATACGTTTAGTTTTTCCTCACAGGGTAAAACAATCTGCATTTTTATTTTCCCCGCAGTGTGCCTGTCTATTTCAATGAAATCTTTTAGATTGTAGATATATGTTATCGGTTTTAAAAAATAAACAAACCTACTGTATATAATGAAATATATATTGCATTGCATAATACTCTGCTGAGGATTCCTGGCATAAACACGCATGAAGCAAACTGTATTCTGTACTATAGTGATGTACTCCATCACACTTGTATATTACATTAGTTAAGATCTTCTGTTCCATATTTCATCAGCTGTATTGATCTCGCTATAAACACATCCATGTTTCTCCTCACTCCACTCGTCCCCATTTAACATTTTCCATTGCTTTTTCTTATCCGCTATTCATCTCCCAATTTCCTCTTCATCCTTCTAAATCTCTGTTCCCACGCAGCTATGCACTCAATTTCTTTGTCCATCTCTCAGACTTGTTCCATCTTTTCATCCCCGTCTCCTCTTTGCTTTAGCCATTAAGCTCTCTCTCTCTGACGTCCAATCAGTGTTCGCATTACGCTCCGTGGTGAGAGCTCATCAGAGCATGTGTAGCCAGGCGTTCAGATCAGCTCAAATTGCAGCGTGCTGCCAACGCCGCAAAGCTCGACTTGCAGGAGTGTGTGTGTTTCATAAAAGTGAGACGGAGGCCTGAATAGTGTGTGTTCACATGTGCATGCAGACTTCAGTATGTGTACAGTATGCCTGTCAGTGCCAACATCATTAATGGCAGACATTAGAGAACAAAAAACAAAGCAATAAACAAATGACATGGAGCTACAGTAAGGACCAACAGATCAGACTTTCTCAACTATCAAGAGTGTGTTTGTGTAAGGAGAAAGAAAGAAAGAAAGAAAGAAAGAAAGAAAGAAAGAAAGAAAGAAAGAAAGAAAGAAAGAAAGAAAGAAAGAAAGAAAGAGCAGACAGGAATGTGAAAAGAAAGAAAGAAAGAAAGAAAGAAAGAAAGAAAGAAAGAAAGAAAGAAAGAAAGAAAGAAAGAAAGAAAGAAAGAGCAGACAGGAATGTGAAAAGAAAGAAAGAAAGAAAGAAAGAAAGAGCAGACAGGAATGTGAAAAGAAAGAAAGAAAGAAAGAAAGAAAGAAAGAAAGAAAGAAAGAAAGAAAGAAAGAAAGAAAGAAAGAAAGAAAGAAAGAAAGAAAGAAAGAGCAGACAGGAATGTGAAAAGAAAGAAAGAAAAAGAAAGAAAGAGCAGACAGGAATGTGAAAAGAAAGAAAAAGAAAGAAAGAAAGAGCAGACAGGAATGTGAAAAGAAAGAAAAAAAAAAAAAAAAAAAGAAGAAAGAAGAAAGAAAGAGCAGACAGGAATGTGAAAAGAAAGAAAGAAAGAAAGAAAGAAAGAAAGAAAGAAAGAAAGAAAGAAAGAAAGAAAAGAAAGAAGAAAGAAAGAAAGAAAGAAAGAAAGAGCAGACAGGAATGTGGAAAGAAAAAGAAAGAAAGAAAGAAAGAAAGAAAGAAAGAAAGAAAGAAAGAAAGAAAGAAAGAAAGAAAGAAAGAAGACAGGAATGTGAAAAGAAAGAAAGAAAGAAAGAAAGAGACAGGAATGTGAAAAGAAAGAAAGAAAAAGAAAGAAAGAAAGAGCAGACAGGAATGTGAAAAGAAAGAAAGAAAGAAAGAAAGAAAGAAAGAAAGAAAGAAAGAGCAGACAGGAATGTGAAAAGAAAGAAAGAAAGAAAGAAAGAAAGAAAGAAAGAAAGAAAGAAAGAAAGAGCAGACAGGAATGTGAAAAGAAAGAAAGAAAAAGAAAGAAAGAGCAGACAGGAATGTGAAAAGAAAGAAAAAGAAAGAAAGAGCAGACAGGAATGTGAAAAGAAAGAAAGAAAGAAAGAAAGAAAGAAAGAAAGAAAGAAAGAAAGAAAGAAAGAAAGAGCAGACAGGAATGTGGAAAGAAAAAGAAAGAAAGAAAGAAAGAAAGAAAGAAAGAAAGAAAGAGCAGACAGGAATGTGAAAAGAAAGAAAGAAAGAAAGAAAGAAAGAAAGAAAGAAAGAAAGAAAGAAAGAAAGAAAGAAAGAAAGAGCAGACAGGAATGTGGAAAGAAAAAGAAAGAAACAAAGAAAGAGCAGACAGGAATGTGAAAAGAAAGAAAGAAAGAAAGAAAGAAAGAAAGAAAGAAAGAAAGAAAGAAAGAAAGAAAGAAAGAAAGAAAGAGCAGACAGGAATGTGGAAAGAAAAAGAAAGAAAGAAAGAAAGAAAGAGCAGACAGGAATGTGAAAAGAAAGAAAGAAAGAAAGAAAGAAAGAAAGAAAGAAAGAAAGAAAGAAAGAAAGAAAGAGCAGACAGGAATGTGGAAAGAAAAAGAAAGAAACAAAGAAAGAGCAGACAGGAATGTGAAAAGAAAGAAAGAAAGAAAGAAAGAAAGAAAGAAAGAAAGAAAGAAAGAAAGAAAGAAAGAAAGAAAGAAAGAAAGAAAGAGCAGACAGGAATGTGGAAAGAAAAAGAAAGAAAGAAAGAAAGAAAGAAAGAAAGAAAGAAAGAAAGAAAGAAAGAAAGAAAGAAAGAGCAGACAGGAATGTGAAAAGAAAGAAAGAAAAAAGAAAAAAGAAAGAAAGAAAGAAAGAAAGAAAGAAAGAGCAGACAGGAATGTGAAAAGAAAGAAAGAAAGAAAGAAAGAAAGAAAGAAAGAGCAGACAGGAATGTGAAAAGAAAGAAAGAAGAAAGAAAGAAAGAAAGAAAGAAAGAAAGAAAGAAAGAAAGAAAGAAAGAAAGAGCAGACAGGAATGTGAAAAGAAAGAAAGAAAAAAGAAAGAAAGAAAGAAAGAAAGAAAGAAAGAGCAGACAGGAATGTGAAAAGAAAGAAAGAAAGAAAGAAAGAAAGAAAGAAAGAAAGAAAGAAAGAAAGAAAGAAAGAAAGAGGAAGGCAGTAATGGGATAAAAGACTGAAAGCAACAAACAAATGAAGAGCAAGTTAGGAATTAAGGAAGGGATAAAAGGAGGAAGGAAGGGGAACAAGAAAGAAAAAGAAGTGTGCACACAGTGGCATTTGTGTTTGTGCATGTGTGTGTGCGCGCGCACGCGTGTGTGCGCGCGCGTGTGTGTGTGTGTGCGTGTGTGTGTGCGCGCGCATGTGTGTGTGTGTTTGTGCATCTTCCCCACCTCTCTTTCATAAATGGTGCTGCCACTTGACTCTAACGAAGAGAGATGATGCAGAGGGAGAGAGGCCAAACCACCCACCGCCCCGCGGGGAGACTCTCAACCTTTCAGCCAGGAGCAGCACAACCCTCAAACTCATTTCACCAAGAGCACACACACACACACACACACACACACACACACACACACACACCCCAGACTAGCACATTCATTTGGTAATCAAACTCTCTTCAAAGGACACACACAATAAACACACTCACAAGCGTATGTGTGCTGGTTGTGATTGTACCTTTATAATTGCCAACTTCCTTTACTCTGTGGGATACAAACGAGAAGCAAAGCACAAATTAGTGGCCTTGATAAGCGACCTCTCCGAGTTCTTCAAACATGACCTGGAAACACTTGTCATCTTTATTGTTCGTTACAGCGCTGTGCATGGTGTGCTGCTCCGCTAACTAATCCCATTACTCTAATCCGCCATGAAACAACTTACTGCACTGATAAGAGCACAGCTAATTTATCCCGCATTCAAATGAGCACCAAATCAAAATAATTAACAGCAGCCTGTCTTTAATTAGCTTGGCAGAAGCAGTGTTGAAAATGGCCTTAAACCGTCAGGCCTAAAGCACAGGACACAGATTTAGCAAGTTACCCAACAACCCTATCTCCTATCGAACCGTTTCACACCTCTCCTTCTGCTACATCACTCGCACAACTGCTTCTCAGGCCTTCGAGTGCGATTACGGCCATGAAACGCATCTCACATCGACTTCCTCTGAAAATCATGCTGGTGTATTTTAATAAATAAATGTAGTACAGTGCTCTTCACTGACCACACCCACTGCTCATTAATATTCATAGCGACCTCCATGGTTCATTCATATTCATTAACTGACATGTTTAAGCTCTGATATAAAGCTGACCTCTCCGATCCAGAGTTTAAGGATAACGAAGAGTCAAATATTCACCGGAGAGCACAGTGCGTGATTTTTACTCAGGTGCAATATTTTCTATTCTAGTTGCCAGTATTTTATTAGTGTAATATTTATTTTATTAGAATAATATTTTATTAGTATGATATTTCTACTTCAGGTGAAGTACTATGCTTATTTAGGTTCCATTCTTATTTTGTTGTGTACATTACATATATGGCCTGTGTTTTTACTATTTTATTTTTTTTTATACTTTTATTGCACTCTATTTTTTGTTACGGTCTGTTCCTGACTCTTTTCTATCTGTGAGCTGCTGAAACATGGGAATTTCCTCACCGAGGGATGAATAAAGTGTCTCGTCTTATCTTATATTAAAATTCATCAATAGTAGCAACTAATTAATTAGCTGATAAATTAGCTAATTAGCACAACAAGAAAAGTGTATAGGCATTTCAGGTGAAAATTAAAATTCAATCCAAATTGCTTGAACCTGCTCTCATTGAATTCATAAATGAATGCAATACGACATACTTTTTACAGAATTAAAACGTGTTTATCCGTTCTTGAGATATTACAAATCAAAGATTGAAGAAACGGCTTAATTTTTAGAAAACTGCCGTAATATTCTGTATGAGGATCACATGGTCCAAAACGGGCCTCGTTAACCAATGAGATCAAATGTTTTTTTTTTCTTAAAACTTTTATTTTTCAAGATACAGTATTTACATGGAAATTGACAGGCACATAGATGGTTGTATACTGAATAAAAAGTAAGAAAAATAGTAAAAACACATTATGCCAATTAGTATTTAATTCATATTAATTGTGCTAATTAGGTTAAAACCGTTAAATCAGTACACTCAATAAAAAAGTAATAAAAGATTATCTCTAATACCCTCTTTGTGCTCTGTAGGCCTTTGTATTTTTCTAAATAGAGTTTACTAGTGTTTATATTAAAGAATATAAATGATAATATTCACAGCTTTCAAGGCGAACCTCAAAAACACTGTGATCCACATCCAATAAACAACCCAATTAACTGAACTGAAATTGACACTCGTGTTTCTGACTTGCGGTTTTTTTTAAATATCATTCCGACCACGAAGATCTCAATATTTTTCATCAAAGCAACTACAGTTATATTCTAAAATATTTATTTACATGAATCAGTTTGATTTGAAAAAATAAGTAGGTAAAGCTATGAAAACTCACTTCAAAGTCTCCTGTGAATCATAACATCAAAACTAGCAGAGGGAAAATTTTGCTGAATACTTCATCAGAAACGGTGAGAGCGAGAGAACATCCCTATAAAAGTTATCTGATTAATATTCATGAGGAATCCAGTCGGAAACCGATCAGGAGAGAGAGAGCCCGAGCGTTTTCCCGTGACTCAAAAAGCACCGGCAGTTTCCTGCCGTCACGTGAGCAGAGTTTTTACTCTGTTGTACCAACTTCAACCTGCCGTTACTCCCAAAGTACTGAACGGATCTTAACGAGATAAATTTATTTGGAAAGCAGAGACGAGCTTTTTAATGACAGCATTCACGATAGAAAATATTCAAGACTTAAGCAATGACGGATTTGGAAACTTAGATGAGCGTCTGCATGGACAATGTTCACAGCACGGCCAGCGAGCGTCTGATTTGCCTCCTATTTAGCCTCAAACCGAAAATAAAGACAATCAAATGACAATTCCGGAGACCCTCTTCACTCTTCGTGTGAGTTATTTATGAATTCAGCCGTCAACATTGGTTCACTACAAAGCTGTGTTTAATTCAACATTCAAATTTGGAGCAAAACACAATATAATCATAGCTCAAGTGGTTAAATTTGAGAATTCACCATTGCGAGGCATTGTGGAAACAAGTTAGTTAATAATCTAGAACAATGGTTTAGCTATAGATTCAGCACATTAGCTGTGAAATCTAAAACACACAGTGGGTGCAACAAAACTAGAAGGAACATTCACATTTCACTTACTTGTGTCTATAAATGAATAACAATCACTAAAATTTGTTTATATATTCATATTTACAGGGATAGGTATGTAGTAGATATTTATTTTTGTAATCATATATTTATATAGAGGGGCGGCACGGTGGTGTAGTGGTTAGCGCTGTCACCTCACAGCAAGAAGGTCCGGGTTCGAGCCCCGTGGCCGGCGAGGGCCTTTCTGTGTGGAGTTTGTATGTTCTCCCCGTGTCTGCGTGGGTTTCCTCCGGGTGCTCCGGTTTCCCCCACAGTCCAAAGACATGCAGGTTAGGTTAACTGGTGACTCTAAATTGACCGTAGGTGTGAATGTGAGTGTGAATGGTTGTCTGAGTCTATGTGTCAGCCCTGTGATGACCTGGCGACTTGTCCAGGGTGTACCCCGCCTTTCGCCCGTAGTCAGCTGGGATAGGCTCCAGCTTGCCTGCGACCCTGTAGAACAGGATAAAGCGGCTACAGATAATGAGATGAGATATTTATATAGATATTTATGAAGTGTATATATAGTATATATATATTTTTTGTAATTATATATTTATATAGATATTTATGAAATGTATATATAGTATATAGCATATATATATTTTTGTAATTATATATTTATATAGATATTTATGAAGTGTATATGAATGTAGTATATATTTAATTTTGTAATTAAATATTTTTGATATTTATGAAGTGTATATATATATATATATATATATATATATATATATATATATATATATATATGGTATGTAGTATATATTTATTTTTGTAATTATATATTTATATAGATATTCATGAAGTGTATATATGGTATATATTTTAATAGGAGTATTAATGTAGTTTGGATTTCAGGGTAGTTAAAAAGGGGGTGGGAAATTAAAAAAAAGTATTGTACTTCTTCCCACTCCTTTTTCGAACAATGTGCGGTGTATTGTAATGTCTTAGCTCTTCATGTCATTTCATTTATTCTTTTTTTTTCCACTTTCTCGTTTTCTTTCTTTTGTATGTACAAATAATTACATACATTTTTTTTATACATGTTCGAAAATAAAATAAATTCATTCATTCAAAATTATCATGTAGACACTCGGCGTTGCCTGATAACCAAAATTTCAAGAGTTCTGCCATAATAAAGGGACACATGTTGGATTCCAACTTGTTTAGTGCTGTTGTGGTGAATACATGCAAATATGGTGACTCGCTTACACTGTGTGTGTGTGTGTGTGTGTGTGTGTGTGTGTGTGTGTGTGTGTTAGTTAACTGAAAGCACAGGCCAAAGGTCAGTGAGGATGGAAATGTATCTCTGATGTGAAACAGATCTGAAACTTTGAATAGTCTGTAAAAAAGCAATAAAATGTCTTAACTACACACACACACATCCGATTTCATTCGTTTTGTTTTTCATATTTCCCAAAAAATAGGAAAAAAAGCCCATTTCCAGCAGTTTTCATATTATAGCCACTTTATAGCAGTTTGTGCAAAATTACGCTCAATAAATCTTCACTAGTTATTTAAGAAAAGAAAAACCACCATGCGCATCTCTGAGCTTCTCTGATGAGTTTGCACTGCTGGAGTTGAAGTCGGACTGCGGGATATAAAGGCTTTCTCACAACCTCAAGTTGACAGACTTGCACACTTCACACAAGTCATTGCTTGGCCTTGCATCATTTTCTCTCAAAACTCACTGAAGCTGGATCACAGAGGCCCTCAACTTCAAACTAGTTGTGCATGCTTCCGAGTGTTCATGAGAAACACTGTGTACGTTTTTATGGCACCAAATTTATATGGACTTATACAAGACAAACAGTGTGTTCAGCCCCGGCTGTGCTAGAGAATAAATAAAACATACTCGCTTGTTATAAACCATGTGTTTAAAGTGCCCCGGGCTACCTGGCTGTTTTGGCTAAAGGTAAGCGAGTCTGATTTAGAAGCACAGAGCAGGTTAGAGCTTCGACTTTCCTTCAGACCCTCCACAGAAACAGGAGCAGGACGGTGATGAGCTTTACAGTACTCATCTGGGTTAAGTGTACCTGAACATGTCACCCAGGCCCTTCAGCACACTTTTCTTGGCTTTGCTCTTTTCCTTCTTTTCCTTCCCTCCTTTCTCCTTCTTCCGCTCGTCTTTGGGCCGTCCGCCGTTCACCTGGCCGTCCTGGTAAGCCGCTCCAGCCGGTAAAGCCAAATCATTCGCCGTGGAGACGGAGTCCCGGCCGGAGCGTGAGCTTTCCTCCGTGTCCTCCTCCACTGAGACAGCACGACAAAGAAAGAGAGAAAAATCAGAAGATGGTAAGAAGAAAAAGAAAATCAAGATAACACTCAAGGCCACACTGCTGGCTGCTTTTTCCACAAACACTGAAGAATTCCAGGCTCTGACTGGAACTGATGCAACCACAAGCACTACATTTCTGTTTTAATCTGCAGTCCTGTTTATTTGGAGGAAGTCTATGATAACGTACAGTGCTGAGCGTAAATGAGTGCACCCCCTTTGAAAAGTAACATTTTAAACAATATCTCAATGAGAACAAACAATTTCCAAAATGTTGACAAGACAAAGTTTAATATAACATCTGTTTAACTTATAACGTGAAAGTAAGGTTAATAATATAACTTAGATTACACATTTTTCAGTTTTACTCAAATTAGGGTGGTGCAAAAATGAGTACACCCCACAACAAAAACTACGACATCTAGTACTTTGTATGGCCTCCATGATTTTTAATGACGGCACCAAGTCTTCTAGGCATGGAATGAACAAGTTGGCAACATTTTGCAACATCAATCTTTTTCCATTCTTCAACAATGACCTCTTTTAGTGACTGGATGCTGGATGGAGAGTGATGCTCAACTTGTCTCTTCAGAATTCCCCAAAAGTGTTCGATTGGGTTCAGATCAGGAGACATACTTGGCCACTGAATCACTTTCACCCTGTTCTTCTTCAGAAATCCAACAGCGGCCTTAGATGTGTTTTTAGTCATGTTGGAAAAGTGCACGACGACCAAGGGCACGGAGTGATGGTAGCATCTTCTCTTTCAGTATAGAGCAATACGTCTGTGAATTCATGATGCCATCAATGAAATGCAGCTCCCCGACACCAGCAGCACTCATGCAGCCCCACATAAGGACACTGCCACCACCATGTTTCACTGTAGGCACCGTGCATTTTTCTTTGTATTCCTCACCTTTGTGACACCATACGGTTTTGAAGCCATCAGTTCCAAAAACATTTATCTTGGTCTCATCACTCCAGAGTATAGAGTCCCAGTAGTCTTCATCTTTGTCAGCATGGGCCCTGGCAAACTCTAGGCAGGCTTTTTTGTGCCTGGGCTTTAGGAGAGGCTTCTTTCGTGGACGTCATCCATGCATGCCATTCCTCTGCAGCATACGCCGTATTGTGTCACGGGAAATAGTCACCCCAGTTTGGCTTTCTACTTCTTTAGATAACTGCAGTGAACTTGCATGCCGATTTTCTTCAACCCTTCTCATCAGAAGACGCTCCTGTCGAGGCGTTAACTTCTGTGGACGACCTGGACGTCTCTGTGAGACGGTTGCAGTTCCACCTTTCTTAAATTTTTGTACCACTTTTGCTACAGTATTCTGACTGATAAGTAAAGCTTTGCTGATCTTCTTGTAGCCTTCACCTTTGTGGTGTAAAGAAATTATTTTCTTTGGGGAATTCTGAAGAGACAAGTTGAGCATCACTCTCCATCCAGCATCCAGTCACTAAAAGAGGTCATTGTTGAAGAATGGAAAAAAATTGATGTTGCAAAATGTCGCCAACTTGTTCATTCCATGCCTAGAAGACTTGGTGCTGTCATTAAAAATCATGGAGGCCATACAAAGTACTAGATGTAGTAGTTTTTGTTGTGGGGTGTACTCATTTTTGCACCACCCTAATTTGAGTAAAACTGAAAAATGTGTAATCTAAGTTATATTATTAACCTTACTTTCACGTTATAAGTTAAACAGATGTTATATTAAACTTTGTCTTGTCAACATTTTGGAAATTGTTTGTGTTCATTGAGATATTGTTTAAAATGTTATTTTTCAAAGGGGGTGTACTAATTTACGCTGAGCACTGTATGTAATATTAGAATGAACCCATCATGTACAAATAACTTTCATCACCAGAAAACTGCTTTTCTACTGGCCACCAGTCCAGTACCAAAGGTTCCAGATGTTTGGATTTTGGTACATGTTGATACTCAGGACCAAAAGGAACTCGTGATATGTGAGGGTGGGGCAACCAGTACAGTTTGTTCCGGATTGGTTACACATGCAGTACTGTGCAAAAGTCTTATGCACATGTAAAAAAAAAATGCTGTAGACCAAAAATGGCTTAAAAATAATGAAATGAAATGTTTCAACATTAAAAAAATACTGTAAACAGCAGTAAGGCTTAATAAATGAAATGAAACAAAGTCAAGGTTTGGTGTGAGATGACCCTTTGCTTAAAAAAAAAAAAAAAAAATAGCCTTCGGTCCAATGAGTGCAGCTTTATGCAGAAATGAGCTGTAGGTTTTACTGAGCATCTTCCAGAACCAGCCGCAGTTCTTCTGGACACTTTGACTGTCACACTCGCGTCTTCATTTTGCACCAAAACCCAGCAGCCTTCATTATGATTTCTTTTTTAATCTGAAAAGTGCTCTCTTATGGAATACGCTGCTCAGATACAAACTATTCCCCCCCGTAACGTTTAATTTTGTGCTGGAAAACGAACATTTGGACTCTAAAATGTTTTTGTACTGACTCGATAATGTAGAAGTCATGAAATAGAAATTTATAACAAAGTTTATATGATAAAAAGGGTGCCTCAGACTTTTGCACAGTACTGTATATCGAGGGAAAAAAGAGGGGGGGGGCGCACAGAGTTGAGTTAATCGCATATAGTGATGTACCCTAATTGCGTATACTGGTATTTAGCCCTCAGTGCACACAGTCATTTTAATAATCTGTTTTAGGCTACGTTTACATTAGACCGTATCTGTCTCGTTTTCTTCGCGGATGCACTGTCCGTTTACATTAAACCGCCTGGAAACGCCGGGAAACGGGAATCCGCCAGCGTCCACGTGTTCAATCCAGATCGTGTCTGGTCCGGTGCTGTGTAAACATTGAGAATACGCGGATACGCTGTGCTGAGCTCTAGCTGGCGTCTCATTGGACAACGTCACTGTGACATCCACCTTCCTGATTCGCTGGCGTTGGTCATGTGACGCGACTGCTGAAAAACAGCGCGGACTTCCGCCTTGTATCACCTTTCATTAAAGAGTATAAAAGTATGAAAATATTGCAAATACTGATGCAAATACTGCCCATTGTGCAGTTATGATTGTCTTTAGGCTTGCCATCCTTCCACTTGCAAGTGGTAAGTGATATGCGCTGGGATCTCACACACAGCGGCTCAGTCCCAAATCGTGGCTTGTGCACTTCACTCGCGCGCTGTGTGAGCTGCGCAGGGCCGGAGTGCGCACCCTCCAGAGGGCACTCGCTGTTCAGGGCGGAGTGATTTGGAGCGCAGGATGCCTGCGGAGCCGAGCGTATCCGTGTATTGGCGTTGCTATGTGCACACAAATCGTGTATTGGTGTTGCTGTGTGCACGCTAATCGTTTTAAAAACGTTAATCTGATGATCTGCTGATACGGTCTAATGTAAACATGGGCTTACTCTATCCACATTCACTGGATGAGTGAGCAATCGCATGCTCTGATTGGCTATTCTACTACTAGGAGATCAGCTCATATACTGTGAGTACAGAAAAACAAAACGGCAGCGCGTTTTGCTGAACCAACCGAGGATGAAATAAAAAAACTCTACTCGAAAACAAAACCCCAAAAAATACAAAAAAAAGCAACAAATTATGGAATTATGGTATTTGATGGTAAGGGCGTATCTTTGTTTTGTTTTTCAAGAATTATCATCGCATTTTTCACAAATTGCTGCCGGTTTATTTACATTCGAAGCGGAAATGATTTCGTCAGACGTTTTGTATAAAGTTTTAATTTCTTGAATTTGTAAAAAAAAAAAAAAAAAAGCTCTGTTTCTCAAAATCCAGTGACTGTGGATAGAATAAAACAATGATTCCACTCAGTCTCATTGTACATGGCTTATAGCCAACTCGGTGCTATGCACCTTGTCAGCGATCAGCTCATGTACGACTCAATTTCGTGGAATAACTGTTAAATATTCAATAGTATTTACTAATCTGGAAAATCTAGAAGACCGGGATGCAAAAACAGACCTTTCGATATGTTTGAAGACTACACAGGAGGTTTAAAATGAAAAATGAAAACACTACTCATAATGGGGGGGAAAAGCCGCGAGGGTTAGTACTCAATAATAGCGTGGAACAATACATAAATGTGATTTGTGACACAACACTAGTTTGTTTAGTTAGCTGTGGACACGGTGTCACACGGTGCTATACTGCCCCCACTATATTTACGCCTATATATTTATATATTGCACCACACAGACGCGATGTCTTCACTTATAGGGACGAGCGCGTGACACTCGAAGCGTCTGCAGGATACACGTGGTAGCCATTTAGTGTAGACATACATGGACATGTTACGTATAAACATTACAAGCAATTATTATGTCACAAGCTACTTCCGGTAAAATCGTGTCGCTCTGATTGGTTCCTTGGCGGGCAGTATTTTCCTGTAATGCCCGTGGACGAATACGGACTTTTTTTCCAAGGCGTCAGCTTTCAATGTTGGGAAAAACAAACAAACAAAATGACAAAAAAAAGATTAACTGGAAATCAAAACAGGATCAAAAACGTCCGAAACACAAAAGACAAACAAGAATCACCAAGTTATTCAAGAAATGAGTGACGAAGAGCATTCAGAAACCATTAACCGCTAACAGAAATTCAGTTTTGAAACTGCTAGTCATTTATTCTGCAAGCGTGACTCAACTACGGTACAAATATGATGTGACTGAAAGAAAGCAGCGTCACACCTCATTATAATGACCGTCCATTTTCATCTTAGAATTTAAAAATGCCAATAGAATAAAGTCCTTATTAACCTCGCTTGCTCGGTCTTTACGGGAAAATATCGGACCGAGGTCTTTTTGTACGGACCGAGCCATTGGTCTGATGTTTTCCTGTAAAGACCTCGTGCTCAGTTAAAAAGTTTTTTTTTTTTTTTCACGGTGCGGTTTCCATCAAATCCTGCGCTGTGATTGGCTGGCGAGTGGGTCCGTATCCTACGGTACGGACCCCGGTTACGGACCTCTGGCGACTCGCTCGTTCACAACAACAAACAAACATGGTAGCAATTTTTGTCAACATGTATTTTCACATTTCTCAGGAGAATAGCATTAATTTTACAGCATGGATAGCGATAACGACAGTGTTCACAGCGAAAGCGAGTTTTACTACCCTGAGGAAGAAGAAATAAAAGAAAACATTTCAGGAGAAAGCTAAAAACCTCTAACTGTTGCTAACGCCGAGCAAAAACATGGCTGAATCCTGAATGACTCCTATTTGTATAAATAGGGGACGACATAGGCGGCAAAATGTAGTTTTTTTTCCTGCCATGGAAGTGCACTTGTATACCGAGGAGGAAGCCATTTGCATTACAGCCGTGAATGAGGATTCAAAATGGCGGCTCGGCTCGGTTTTCCCTTTCGGGCGCTCTCGTTTTCTGTTAGAATTTGGTAAAGAAAAAAATAAATATATTATTTACCAGCTTAAGGTCGGTCCGTATGGTGAAATACCGTGAGCTCGGCCTTGAATACTGACCTCGGCCCAGAGGGCCTCGCTCAGTACTTTCAAGACCTCGGTCACAGTATTTCACCATACGGACCTCCCAGCTGGTAAATAACATTTATATACATACATATATATACACACACATATACATATATATATATATATATATATATATATATATATATATATATATATAAAAGCCAGCCTTTACACAAGCAACTTAGACATCTCGGACAAAACTTGCAGCGTCTGTTTCTTCTTCCTTCACTGACCATTCAGCTGTAGCAGTCAGGTCAGAGAGTAAGAAGGTGACTGGCTCTCTGGAGTCTTTACACAGTGCTGCTCTCCTTTCACACTTATTAACAGAATGAAAGAAGCTGAGCTTTGGATCTAGCTCTATATTAATTAAGTTCACCTTATTCACTGATCAAAGCGAAGTAATATTTCCATGGAGAAGTGAACCAAAACCATGCCAGCAAAACGCCTCATATAGCATAAAGCCATCGCTTCTCCTTTCAATCTTGTCTAGTTTGCGTGGAACTGTATAGCTGAAGTAGGACCATGCGTCTCTTTCGAGGATAGTTCTACTTCAGTAGTAACTCATTTGACTGATTTTCAGCTCTCTGAACACAATTAAGAAGTGGTAATATACTGGAGTCCCCAAAGATGACATCTTTGAAGACATCAGTGGTACAGCAGAGCTGCTTTGCTAACCGTCTTTTTTTTTTTTTTAAATACAATTATCTTATGGAGATTAATTTGAATCAAAAGCTTACGTCTCATACATTAATGCTTTAATGTAAATGTAATGTAAATAAAAACAGAATGTGATTTGCAAAATCACGGAAACCCTATATTTAATTGAAAATAGTCCAAAGACATGTTGTCGAAATGAGACATTTCGACAACATGTCTTTTGGAAATGTTTTGGATGTTTTGGAAATGTCGAAAATGAGACATTTTATTGTTTTTTTTTTTAAAATATATGCTCATTTTGAATTTGATGTCAGCAACACGTTTCAGAAAAGTTGGGACAGGGGCATGTTTACCACTGTGTTGCATCACCTCTACTTTTAACATCACTCTGTAAATGTTTGGGAACTGAGGAGACCAATTGCTGCAGTTTTGAAATAGAAATGTTGTCCCATTATTGCCTGATGTACAATTTCAGTTGCTCAACAGTTCGGGGTCTTCATCATCATATTTTGCGCTTCATAACGCGCCAAATATTTTAAATTGGAGACAGGTCTGGACTGCAGGCAGGCCAGTTTAGCACCTGGACTCTTTTACAATGAAGCCGTGCAGTTTTAACATGTGCAGAAAGCGGTTTCCGTGATTTGCAAGTTATCACGTTCTGTTTTTATTTACAGTTCACACAGCGTCCTGACTTTTTTGGAATTGGGTTGTGGATCCAGTTTCAGTCTTGATAAAGTCACTAAAATGAAAAAAATAAAATAAAATAAATAAATTTCTGACTATATGCTAAATTACTGCTACATAGCATGTGCTTATCCTACAACTTGCATTTTTCATCCCTTTCCCGCATACCAGCAATGGCGCATATAAAATACCATTTTAATCACAATTGGAATGAAGTAAATGAGCTAATTTTCATTTCACCATCAGTCTGATTATAGCTGCAATTTCTATGCTGGATGCCCTGCTGTATCTAATGCAATTAATCTGTCAGTAATTGTAAGTTTAAATCAACTCTGAATGAGCAAAGGAGGGGGAGAAAGATGCAGCTGCTAATTATGCTAAGTGCTTTAGCATAAATCTTAGGAGTGCTAGAGACATTATAATATCACAATGCACCTGATGGTAGATGTGTGATTACAGTTTATTCATATCTTTAAAAAAAAAAAGGAAGGAAGGAAGGAGAACGATTAAAAGCGGAAAGAAAAACCAATCTGAGAAAACAATGAGGCAGCCAAGGTGGATTTGTTTTCTAGCGAGATGAGACTGTAAAAGGAACAAGGTCGCTATGTTCAATGTTGTTTTCTTTCTTTGAAGTTTTCAATATTTTCTTCACCCTTCCCAGAGGAAAGTGAAAACTGGCCGTGAAATGCCATACGACAGGAATAGCAGGCGGAAATCTTTTTAGTTATGCAGTACTTTCCCCCCCCCCCCCCCCCCTCTCTCTAAATCCCTTTAACAGTTTGGAAGATAACACTAACTATGTTTGAGTTGATACCGCTTTTATCACTTGTTTCTTTCATTTCCCGTGTGTGTATGTGCAAGCTTATCGCACTGCTAAGTGCAAAGGCGGTGTAGCTACATGGATGAGCTGCATCTGGCAATTAAAACCAGGCTGTGAGATTATAGGAGCGTGCTAATTTCTGCAGCTCCTAATGATGCAGTCTCAGATAACACACAGGAGATGGTAATCGCTCAGGCCTCCTGGGGGGCCAGATGAGTGAATCTGCATGTGTGTGTGTGTGTGTGTGTGTGTGTGTGTGTGTGTGTGTGTGTAGGCAAGCACTCAGCCTGTCATTATCACACACCCACAAAAACTCAATCTGGTCGTGACAAAGATGGAACCGAAACAGAAAGGAACAGAGTGGGGGGGGGGGATTGATGAGAGGTATAAATTGGACCCTTCATTTCCCAAACACTGCTCATTAGGCAGACAAAAGAGATGCAACACTGAAGTCAAAGCAGCTTCAGCAGATCAATAGAGTTTCCATCAAAACAGCCATCACAGCAAGTTAAGCAGCCATTCCGAGCTTGTCATTTGACTGCAAAAGAAAAAAAAGAAAAAAAGACGCGGGTTAGAGTAATTAAAACTTATCTGCTGTACAAGAGCGAAATAAACGTTTTGACGGCCCGTCATTAACCTCCCCACTTTGATCCTGCGAGGTGTTTATTTCTTCCCTTCCAAGTCATGGATCAATTCATGAAATTGTCATTCTGCTTGAAATACAACACCGAAGAGGCGTCTGCTCTTTTAGAAGTGCAGAACAGAGAAAATCCCCAGCTCAAATCTTCTCTTCTTCTTGGCAGGATATCTGCTGCTGACACATTTTTTCCCCAGATGATGTGGGATTTTATGTAAATAAAAGTCAGCGTGAAGAAAGAATGCCTGCCCTTATCAGTCAACTCTGACTATTAACCTCAGGGACAGACACAGGCAAGCTGCTTTTATCTAAATTGAAAAATGCATTTGACTTATTTGAATATCAGGACGACAGAAATGCAATATACCTTTGTGGCAGAATCTATTGCCCCTCGTTTCTCTCGGGGAAAGATAAGACGGTATTTAGTGGCATGCAGAAACAACACAGCAGAACAAAGCAGCTCGGGGAAAATTATTTGCCTTTTTTATTAAAGTAATGTCTCTACCCTGTTGAATAGATGCTTTTAATGGAGAACAACGAGGCTCCTGCGGCAAGGTGTTGTTATTACCTGGTCTGGCTTGTTTGACAGCTCTGTCTGGCTGCCAAAAACATGACTGTGAGTAATGAAACACCAGATCGGACAGACTCCGACGAAAAGGAGGACAAAGAGTCGCCGGCCAGCAGCGCTGTTTTCCACACATGCACTCAGAACAAAGTTATTTCAGTCCAGCTAAAATTTTATCACGGGATATAAAGATAAATGTTCAACAAGGACAGCCATAATAGCTGGAATATAAATAAAAAAAGGCTGCTGCGCTATTCGTTACGGACTGCAAGGAGAAATGAAGGGCAAACTGTTTCTGCCAGTAAACAGGACAAAGGTTTCCCGATTGCTTCAAGTCTAAAAGCATTAAGAGGAAGATGAGAATGAGGAGTCCCCGGCGGAGGAAAACAGACAGCAGGGACCATCTTAGAGCTCGCTCGGACAGTGCTGATATGAATAGTAATATGGGAGTGAAGCAGACGCTGATTGGCTGTGGACTCTGGAAGGGGAAGCCTGACCTAGATAGGGATGGAGAAATTCCTCACGCCAGTGGAATGATTTCTCTTTCTCATGGCGGCTACATCTGATATCAAAAGTGTTAAATTCAACGAATGGAGTATCTGATATCATGGTATCCTTTTTTATAGGAACAAAAAGTCCAGAACCTGGTATTTAAAGTCAAATACAACCCAAAAATAAACATCGTTTGCCAATCAAGTGCCCTGACGTGCCTTCCGCACATTTAAATAAAAATTAAAACTTCATAACGATTTATCCGTTTTAAAAGTGAGGATATTGCTAAAAATAGGCTTGCATTTACAGCAAAACCAGATATCTGCTTGTGAGGTAACTGGCTCACTAGTACGCTGTTCACCTTCGTTACACAGAGCCATCAAATAAAGGCTTCTAACGCTTTAAAAAAAAAAAATCCCCAGGCACCACTGCACACGCTCTCTCGCTCTCTGCATGTGTGTGTGCATGTTCACTGCTTCAGATAGGTCAAATACAGAGAATGAATTTCACTGTGCTATAATGTATATGTGACAAATAAAGGCTTCTAATTCTAAAAATCTAAATCAGAAATTTTCTGGAACCATGTAATTTTTACTGGTAATAAAATCCACGAATCAACAGACTTCACTTTTATGAAGTTTACATCTCACTTGGCTAGATAACGCATACACAGTACTGACACAGATACGAGCAAACAATCCCACCGTCATAGCAACACGATTCTTGTCTAAAACGGTCGCTTTTCTCAGTGAATAAAAACAAACAAAAGCACGTCACGCAAAATGATCAACGATCAGGCTTATTTTTACACCCAAACGCTTCACTTTAGGCATCTTTAGGGTCGTTTACAACAATTTAGAAGCGATGTATCCACTAGATCCTCTCGGCTCATTAATCATGTATTTGAACCTCGGAGAGTGTAAGGTGGTGTTTACATTAGACCGTATCCATATCGTTTTCGTTGCAGATGCACTGTCCGTGCACATTAAAACGCCGGAAAACGACTCCACAGGCGGAAGAGTTTGAATCCGCCAGGGCCCACGTATTCAACCCAGTACGTATCTGATCCGGTGCTGTGTAAACATTGAGGAACGAGGATACGCAGTGCTGAGCTCTAGCTGACGTCGTCATTGGACAACGTCACTGTGACATCCACCTTCCTGATTCGCTGGCGTTGGTCATGCCACGTTGGTCATGTGAATGAGCAATACAGGAAGTGTGTTGAGGAAGTCATTAAGTGAATGAGCAATACAGGAAGTGTGTTGGTTACCGTAGCACTAAATAGTCTTGTTGTAATCGCAAAAAACGGCCGTTCTGCGAGGTGAAGAGTGTACCGAACACTGTTAGATCCTTCTAGCATAAACACGAAGGCCATACACGGTGTAAAAAAGGCGTCATTGGAGTACCAGTACCGCCGATAACAGACTGGCATACTTCATTTTTTACAACGACATCCTTCCACTTGCAAGTGGTGAGTGACTTGCGCATGCCCGATATGCACTGGGATCATGTGACGTGCCGTCTAATTAGTCATGTGATTAGCGTATCCGTGTATTGGCGTTGCTGTGTGCACGGGGAACGGTTTTGTTGCGGGCACAGAAATTTTGTGTGTGCGCGCGAACCGTTTTAAAAACGTTAATCTGATGATCTGCTGATTCGAAATAATGTAAACAGGGGGTAAGATGTCAGCACTCAGGGACATTGTTTTTCTTTTAAAATAAAATCCGTACACAGTATACAGGTACAAATATGAACACTCGGACATGTCTTGTATGGACATTATCTGTCAGTATAAAGGAGTTTATTTTGGGGTTTTGTTAATCTTGAAGAAACTAAAACAATCCTGTCGAAAATGCAATTGTCCCAACACTTACATGTCTCCATGCCTTCGTCCTCCTCTTCATCGCCCGGCACGGCCTGTCTGTCATAGGATTTGTCGATAGCCGCGCGGAAGCTCTCATTGCAACCACGTCCACGGATTATTCTGGGACGAGGCCTGTGGAACGGGACGTCCCCGTTGAGCGTCACCTCTGCCACGGCTGTCTGGAGACTCTCCAGAGAGCTGGACTTCTTCAGGCCCAGATTGGGTCCTACATCTCTTGTGGAGTTACCTTAGGATAAGAGAGAGTGCACTTAACCCAAAATAGTAATAAAAGTGCTCCTCCACGTTTAAAACGGGGGCATCAAAATGACATCTTTTAAACCAAATGCTCCCTTGGCTGGAGATAAGAGACGAGAATATGGAAATTCTCCTCATCGCTATGCTTACTTTTCTTCAAGCTCTTGAGGTTCTTTAGCACCTTTTATCTTAATTTGTAAATATGCCCGTCTCATTTTATAAGGCTGTAAAGTATATAAACACTTGAGAGAAGCAGCTGCAGAGAAGCAAAACACAGAGGGAGAAATACAGAAAGTGAGACTACAGGCACTGATGTATGGCACAAGCCTGAAGCCCATTATCTTTGGTGCGTGGCTGAGAGAAAGAGAGAAAGGGATGCGGAGATTTAGAAGCTAAGGAGAATAAAAGAACAGACTAAACAGACAAAATCTAGTCCATTCAATACGTCCATACCGAGGGCCTCCCTCGCTGTTCCTCCTTGCTCAACCTTCTCATGCTCCTAACACACTGCATGATCTATTGGCTGGGTCCACCAAAAGCCCTCCGGAAACACAATGCTCCAACTTAGAACAACTTCTAGCAGAGACAGGGCATTAATCCTGCTCTGCAGAGATGCCTGAGCCGGGAGATACAATGAGCAAGCAGGACTACTTGGTTGGTCGGATCTACGATCAGTGTGTGTGTGTGTAGGTATATGTAAATGGATCAGTTGCCAAACACGCACTCCCTGAGCCACCTGTGTGCTGGGGATAAGATAAATGTTTTCAGCTTACACAATAACTCACACAAATTTGCAAAATGAAGAAGAAACGCACACAAAGGCAAAGGGTATCTATCAACAGCGTACGGTACGGTATGCACCTCAAGGAGGAGCAGGAATTGGGCAGAGCTACTGGTCCGTTTGACTACATCTCATTGATATGTACAGCGTAAGGGATCCTCATTATGCAAGCTAACATAATTAACATGCAAATGATATATAAATATATAAATATACATGGCACGAATGACAGAAGGCTTCGACTCAAAGGACCGCAGCCAGGCCTATTCTTTTTGTTTGTTGACAGAGTTGATAGAAGTGCCATTCCTCCCATGAAGCATGGTAGGTCAAACAGTAGAGCTGTTGATGTAGAAAATCCCACACGGCCTACGGAGCTGCAGCTCCAGCCATCATTCCTTCTGTTTAAAGCCAACACAGCTCACGAGACAACCAGAATTACTTTTTTTCCAGTGGCTGCTGGTTTTTGTTGAGAGTAGCTTCGTGAAGCGAGACCTCGGTATTTCATTATGTCAGTGCGGACGTGCCATACGAACAGCGGCCCATAACCAGCATGTCGTTGGACGCCCATCGTTATTTTCCCTCAAAAGCTGTTTTTTGGCTATTTGGTAGGAGGCGGGGTTTCCTCAGATTGAACTACGAGGAGCTCAGGTTCTCAAAGATCGCCTGGATTTCAGTCGAAAATGGATCGTCAAACATATGGTGACGTTCTGTGTAAACACAACCGTCAATCACTTACTCGCGCTCTCGTGCTTTTAAACCGCATGGTCTTCTTTCTCACCTCCCAAATTGCTGCGCCTTCCTTTCTACCAAGGGTCTCGGCTCATTTTCAGCAGACTAAATGGAGCATGCTCGGTGGCTGATGAGCTCGCAGCGGCTCTCCGGGTTGAAAGACGTGAAACAAAACAGAGATCTGCCGCGCAAAATAAACTCCCAATCACCTGGTGAAAATAGTTTGAAATCTATTAGTCTGCCTGAACACCACTTCAGCAGCATCGTAGGGTAGATGTCTGCTCCAAGTGTAGAATCAGTGCTGGTAATTTGGTCACAGGAAGGAGCATGCTGACTGGAGAAGTGGACTAATCCACAAAGGAACCGTTACCGTCATTCTTTCGTAAGCATCGTTAGCTTTAGATGCAGCGAATCTGCTCTTGATCCTTGAATCAAGCAAACCAGACCCAAAGCACAGCAGCTCTTCCTGCATTCAGCGCTGGAAAAGAATGATTCCACAGAATGTTCTCAGTTAGATGAAGTCAGTGCAAACAAAAATGGGTCAGGGGGTGTGAAGATGACCTCTGACCTCAGGCGAGATGTGGAATGTGGGATTGTCTTCTGCCAATCTGGTTCTGATAAAACATTACTGTGCTCGTGCTGGAAAGATCAGCTCAGTCTTCTATCACAATGAGGATAGAAAGGAGATATAAAATTGACGTGGATTACTGATTCTTTACCCAGAGCATCAACACTGAGCTCCGTTTGGGCGGCATGGTGGTGGAGTCGTTAGCACCGTCGCCTCACAGCAAGAAGGTTCCGGATTCGAACCTCACGGCCGACGGGTCTGTGTGGGTTCCCTCCAGGTGCTCTGGTTTCCTAGGTAAAAATACCCAACCACTGGGGTTGCGCAAGCCAGCGCATACTAACCAAGCCCGGAAAGATTGGGGAGGGTTGCATCAGGAAGGGCATCCGGAGTAAAAAAAAAAAAAAAAAAATCTATGCCAAACATACAAAGGGGTTGAAAATCAATCAATTGCCCTGTATGCTTTCCCTATCACAAATTATGTGAACTATGCGACAAATAAATTAAATCAGAAAATCTACAGCAGTGTCAATGCCAACCATCATTTTGGAATAAATGCGAATAAATATTAGCCTGGCAAGCCAGACTAAATGTGAATATTTAGTCTGGCCTCGATCCGTAGACATTTCCGACGGGTGTAGGAGGAACAACCCGCTGTCTTTCAAACTGTCTCTGTGCGTATAGGCCAACGCTCTGACCAATCAGCGCAACAGTGACTGTGACATAGTCAGAGCGACAGAAAGCAGTGGGGGAGGCCTTGAAATAAATAATTTTTCAAAATGCGTATTAATTAATAAACAGGTTCTAGATATTAAGAAGTTTGGAGATAATGACCACAAGTTTGGAGTCTGTACCACATACTTAACATACACTTATTTTTTTCAAGTGTTTTTCAAAGGTTTGCTTAAACTGTTTTTGAGAGTTTTTATTTAGTGGTGTTTGGTGAAATAATTTCCCTTAAATTTAAAATAACGGGAAAATAAGAAACGATCAAAAAGTAATGTTTCAAAGCTGTTTATTAATTCTTCGTACTGCACAAACTAGCCCCATCCTTTTGGCTACGAGCGGAGCCAGCTGGTAGATCAGACTTTTGCCATAGCCGGTCGGCAAAACGGCGAAAACGTCCTTCTTGAAAAGGAATGAGCGGAGAGCCTCTTCCTGCTCATGTTTCAACGAAAACTCCAAGTCTAATTCTTCTAAAACTGATTCCAAAGCGGAGTCAAACGCGCGCTGTTCACTAGCCGTAGCCATCTTTCCTGTTGCGCTTTCTCCAGCGTCACGCAGCTTTGTCGTCACTCCTGCAAAAGCCCACCCAAAGAATCCAAACAAAAACCTTGTGTTGTGATTGGCGGGCACGATTTGATGCCCGGGGTGTTTTTGTTTATATGGTGCGAGGCTAGACCCACTCGCTAGGCAAAAATATTTTTGGCCGCTAGGCGGGTGGGTCTAGTTTACTAGGCTAAATAAATATGACTCGTAATGCACATGAAGGACTCATGGTCTCCATTTACACCTGGACATTTAACATTAACATCCTGATAAGAATTTTTTAAAACCACATTTGCACTCCTCAAATATGTCTCCAGTTAGCTAGACTGAAATTTGACAGGCAATTTTATCATCCAATATGCAAATGATCTCAAAACCAACCATTTTTGTTGTGTACAACAGCTTAGGCAGTCATGGATCATGTATGAAATGAGGTGACATAACTGGAAGGAGATTTGGTTGTCAGACGCAAGACGAATGGATAACATCTGGCAAAAACATCCTTCTCGAACCTCAAAGTGGTTTCAAAGAGATTAGAATGAATCTGGTTCAAATGGATGTTTGAAAGTGTATGAAAAAATCCTGGATATTTTAACCACATCAAATGACCGTGTGTAAACAGGTCAATAAACAGCCAGTGTGGTCAACATGCTACTGAATAAAAACACCAGCCTTTCAAACGCAACCAATTTCATGGCGCACGGTTGATTACTGAGCCGAACTTATAGGAAAATCCATCGTATTTACACAACTGCACAAGCGACGAGCTTCGTTCATTTTCCAAAGGATCTTTCTTTTATAATGAAGGACACTGGAGAGCTGCATCAAGATGAAAAAGCATGCAAGAAATTCCGGCTTGCATCCAAGCAGTATTGCCCTGCCAGCAGACTTGATCAAGATACTCCGAATACCACATAAATGAGACACTTTTCAAGCTTACATGCAGGCCTTTTCGTCCAGATCACGGGAGCAGCATGCGTGCCAAACACGATAGGATAAGGCAAATGAAGCCTCGGCGGCTGCTACAGTTTGAAGAAATGCAAATGGCATCTGCTTTACTCAAAATCTCGGAATGATCATCCCGCTGAGCCCATTTGACATTCCGCATTAAGAGCTCCAGCGCTGTCACATCAGAGTGAAGAGCATAAATAAAAGAAAAGCTGGTAATTGTTCTCGCTCACTAGTTTTTTTTTTTCCCTTCTTGGAAATTTCAGGCGTTTGACAAGCATCTTTCAAAAGGCAGGACTAGATCACGATTCCGATCACATATCTAATACAGAGCTTGCCGTCACTCTTGGGGAATAGGAGAAGATAAAAACAAGGTACAAAGGTTTCACCAACCCAAACATGGCTTCCTTCTCGATCCCTCTGCTCAGGTTGGAAACAGAGAGCACGTAAGACACCTAGACAAAGCAGCATCCCTGCAATATTACAGTTGTAATAAAAATATAGTGCAGACTTTGATAAGAAAAACTCCCCACGTCTTTTTGATTAGGACAATTCGGTGATGCGGCACGATCATCATTAAATGTTAAAAGCGGGTATCACAAGCGTCATGAATAATCTGTCAGCGGTTAATGTAAGGGTCACGGCAGCTACCTCATTAGCATGACTCCGACGTTTCTTCTAAAGGCCATTACTCAAGGCAATATGTAATACTATTGTGGTGTGCATGTATACATGGACGCATGTAATTTATTCAGCCAGTTGAGATTCGAAGAGTATCTGGAAAAGGTTGATTAAGCTAAGAATAGCTCCATGTTGGTCAGGGGAAATCATGTTCCCTTACCCCAGTAAGGGTGAAGGGGCCCTGGGGTTGCCCGAGCTGCTGTGCCAGCCTGTTCAGAATCATTAACGCACCAGAAAACAGCTTTTCCCCCCCGCTTCTTTACACCTGTCCTAATTAACTTCTGATGGCCGAGCTCAATCACTTACAACACTCCTATGTACCATTACCGCAATGCCATTAGTGACAGGGCAGGATCTGCTGAATCGTCGCAGGGCAATTGCATCTAATAACATCACGCTCGCAGCATCCCTCCGATTCCTGTTCTCACAAACCTGAACCTGAGCTGTAATCTGTACCTCAGCTGAACTGAACCATGTGGATTCACTTACCTTACCAAACCACAAGGACACACAGTTCATTAGCTCAGAACACCGCGTAGGTTATGGTGGCTTATTCATTGCCGTGATTGTGGGCCAGTTAATTTTACAACTGAACATAAACTAGCATGGGGTTGTGGAGATGCTGAGGGAGTCTGAATACTTCCAGGTGTTCTGCTGCTATATGACTAGAAGCCAGGACACCAGAAGTGCAGCGTGCACGTTCCAGAGAGAAGAACCTTTTGTGGTTTTGATGAGTGTTAAGGACATTTAATACTGCTCAAGGTATTTTAACCAAGAGAATAAGTTCCAGGTGTGGAAACTGAGCTCAATTCCTTCGGCTTGAAAACTGTTAGTACGTATATAAAGCTGTTCTTCATGAAAACACCATCCATTTGAGCACCATGGCCTACACGAGAGTCAGTCAATTTGGTTCTCAGCCACAATTCTTGGCAGTGCTCTATGTTTGTTGCAGAATACTTTTCTGCATGGCTGAACTCTACCCAGGGCTTCGCCTGGACTCCTGCTGGCCAGGACATGCGTTTTCCCTGCGCTGTGACTACAGTGCATAACTTCAGCCATTTGACAGTGATGGATTAATTGCAGTCTAACAGGCTTGCCTGCATTTGAGGGTCTTTATTTCAAAATGGAATCCAAGCAAAGCCCCCTAGCATGTGGCATATTATATATACTCTCGCTCATATTTTATATATATATATAAACCTTTTGTTTTTTTCCACAAAGTAAATCTTTATTGAACCGGTTTTGAACAATAATGCAAATTATGACAAACTTTCACCAATAGCAATGCTTGATGTACATTTTAGACCCAATTTATCCATAAAACATGAACTAAAAAATGACTCCCCCCACATTATTGGCCGTCTTCGACTCCTGATTCATTTCTTCAACTTGAATAAACATGACGTGATTCAGTCCAACAATCTGTTTTTTGGGGCTTACTCTCATCTCATCTCATTATCTCTAGCCGCTTTATCCTTCTACAGGGTCGCAGGCGAGCTGGAGCCTATCCCAGCTGACTACGGGCGAAAGGCGGGGTACACCCTGGACAAGTCGCCAGGTCATCACAGGGCTGACACATAGACACAGACAACCATTCACACTCACATTCACACCTACGGTCAATTTAGAGTCACCAGTTAACCTAACCTGCATGTCTTTGGACTGTGGGGGAAACCGGAGCACCCGGAGGAAACCCACGCGGACACGGGGAGAACATGCAAACTCCACACAGAAAGGCCTTCGCCAGCCAAGGGGCTCGAACCCGGACCTTCTTGCTGTGAGGCGACAGCGCTAACCGCTACACCACCGTGCCGCCCCCGGCTTATTCTATTAACTGTTATAAAATCAATTGCACAGAAAGTCTATTTTCTGGATTATGTGAAATTTCAGTCATTTAAAAAAAAAAAAATTATTTATCCGTCCCAATGTTCTCGTCGACTCTGTTATAAAGCCGCATAAAATCCACAAAGATTTTTAATAATACGTATGACACCTGCACCGAGAGACGTCACTTCCTCTGGCGGGAAACTTCAGAAAGGTGGTGAGATGTGTTATGTTTCTTCTCTCAATAATTCGAACAAAATCTTGAGGATACGCCAACAGTAGATTAATTATTTGTCAAATCTGTTATTGTGATATTGCAGTGAATCTCTCATTCGTTTTTTTTTTTTTTTTAAAGACAATAACATGATTAAAATCCATAAAATTCTGTTTTGGTACATGCCACGTGGTCGCTAGTTTGAGGTTAGCATGTGGAGTTAAGACACAAAATGGTGGGAAATGTCAACTCTGTTATCGTCAGGTTTGTTAATGGATGGCCCAGTTTAACGACAACAGAGCTGATGATGACACATGCTGTGTTCACACTTATACCGGTACGAAAGTGGTATAACTGTATCGATACAAAGTATACCAGTACAGTTTAGTGACACTAGTGAGAAATGTTTGCGGTTTTCTTTGACGGTAGTTGAAATGCGCGTGCGCGAAATGTTTCCGTGGTTACCGAGTAACTTCCTTCCGAGAATATATGGCATCCGTTATTCCGTGATCTCGACAAAACAAATGATTATTTCATGATCTCAGCTGGATCACTGTATCTCCGTCGGTAGAGACGAAGCCGGGCCAGTCTTCTGCGGAGGTGCCGCGGACTCATTTTGAAATGATCCCTTATTAAAAGACTTAATGCAGTCTCTCCCTGTGTCAACCCCTGATCAAAATACTGCCTTATTAGGTGATCGGTTATTCCAGACATTCTAATGACCAAAGTTGTGTCTATACAGAATGAGAAATAGCCCCAAAGTCAGCACATCACAAGTCTCTTGGCGCACCTGAATGAACCATTTCTCAGCTGTTTACTCGAGATCATGAAATAATTGTTTTGTTTTCTCGAGATCTCGAAATAACGGTTTTGTTTTCTCGAGATCTCGAATTAGTTGTGTTGTTTTCTCGAGATCTCGAATTAGTTGTGTTGTTTTCTTGAGATCCTGAATTAATTATGTCGTTATCTCGGGATAACAAGGTGAATAATAAAAAAAAAAAAAGGATTATATGAAGGGCCTCTCTCGGCTTCCGTACGGATGAAACAACGTGTGTGTGCTTTTTGTTGTCAGTGTACAGTCTGTATTTCTGGTGGTCATTTATTCAGTCGAATCGTATAAAACGCGCAAGGCAGTTGAGAAAGAAACAAAGAAAACGAATCTCCGTTCTTCACTATTTTATTCAGCGAAGACATCGATTGAGGTGTGTGACTTTGCGCTTGCGCATTATATTTGTATCGATACAGAACCGCTTCATCTGTCCACACTACAGCGAAGCGCTACAGTACCGATACTGTACCGGTACGAAACCCATACATTTGTGGGCTTCGTACCGATAGTTATACCGCTACAGTACCGGTATAGTTGCTAGTGTGGACAGGGTATAACAGAGTCAACACTTGAAATGTGCCTGCAATTCTAGAATAGGACACACACACCTCCTTCCTCTTTCCATTTGAAACACCTCTCAGGCTAATTAATGTTTTCTTCTATCTTGCGCTCTGAAGACGAGTGAGCAGTGTGCCTTGCCTTCCGCTAAACTGCAGCCAGAAATGCTATTTAACACCACAGCACTCATTCCAATCTAAGAGAAAATATCTATAATTTGATACCATTTACTTCAAGTGACTTCCTAAACACAGAAACAAAACAAAAACAAAAAAACCCACAAACAAATGCAGCTTTCAGACGATGATAATAATACAACCCCAAATCAGAAAAAGTTGGCCCGGTATGTTGAAATTGAAATAAAAAACTGAAAGCAATGATTTGTAAATAATCTTTGACCTGTATTGCATACAAAACAACGCAGCAGCACATTATTTGATGTTTTACCGTACGAATTTTGTTGCTTTATCAAAAATAAACACTTCGTTCAATTTTGATACTTGCAACACATTTAAAAAAAAAAAAAGTTGGGACGGTAAAGCATTCATCGCTTTGTAATGTCGCCATTTCTTCTCAACACTTAAAGGATGTTTAGAGACTGAATACGCCAAGTGATGAAGCGTTTCAGGTGTTATTTTGTCCCATTCTTCCTACAAACAGGTCTTTAGGTGTGCAACAGTACAGGGTCGTCGTCGTCGTCAGATTTTTTTTTCGTTTCAAAATTCACCACACATTCTTGAATGGGGACTGACATTTACACCACGCGCTGCATCCACAAAGCCACCAGCGTCGTGGCTGACCCCACACGATCTCTTCACCCTCCTGCCGTCTGGAAAAAAGGTACCGAAGCATTTGGGCCTTCACGGCCAGACTCTGCAACAGTTTCTTCCCACATGCTATCAGACTCCTCGACTCTGAGGGACTGGACTGATCGTCACGGACTGTTGAACACACCGCTCACACTGCGATCTTTTGCACAATAATGCACGACTGCCTTACAACGTTTACAATGTCTCTCGCACATGCAAGGTTTACATTTATTTATTCCCTTTCGTATACTACTTCAATACGCACACTCAACTCTGCACCTTATGTTGCTTGTGTCTGCACTTTATATTGTTTGTCTATTGTGTCATTTACTGTCTGCAGTGTTGCACTCTATGTTGTTATACGTAGACCTGTAGTCCTGTGATGTTTAATGTAGCACCATGTTCCTGGAGAAACGTCGTTTCGTTTTAACTGTGTACTGTACCAACCGCATATGGTTGAAATGACAAATAAAAAGACCAGACGCCCTCTTCTTCCACAGCCATGCCTTTGTAATGTGTGCAGAATGTGGTTTTGCATTGTCTTGTTGAAATCCCCCTGGGAAAGCCGTCGGCTTGAAGGCAGCATATGCTGCTCAAAAATATCAGTTTACTTTTCTGCATTAATGCTCCAACACAGAAGAGTAAGTTAGCTTTGCCAAGGGCGCTGACACAAACCCATACCATGACACACCCTGGCTTTTGGACTTGTTGCTGGTAACAATCTGGATGGTCCTTTCCGTCTTTGGTCTGGAGCATAAGATTAGATTAGATAGAACTTTATTGATCCCTTTGGGCGGGTTCCCTCAGGGAAATTAAAATTCCAGTAGCATCATTACAGGATAAACAGAGAATAGAAATAGAGAAAACTTCTAGATAAATTAAATTAAATTAGGTATTTGCATATACAAATATAAAAAAAAGAACAAGATATAGGGAAGAGGAAGGGGGAGAAAAAAAAAAGTCCAACAGGAGAGGTATTGCACATTGTCCAGTATTGTTTTTTGTCAGGCTAGGCTACTGCTCCTTCCCGTCCTCTGTCCTCCTGTTCCCCCCAGAGAGGAGTTGTACAGTCTGATGGCGTGAGGGACAAAGGAGTTTTTAAGTCTGTTCGTCCTGCACTTGGGAAGGAGCATTCTGTCACTGAACAGGCTCCTCTGGTTGCTGATGACGGTGTGCAGAGGGTGACTGGCATCGTCCATGATGTTCAGTATTTTGTCCATAGTCCTCTTCTCTACCACCGTCACCACAGAGTCCAGCTTCATGCTGACCACAGAACCGGCCCGCCTGATCAGTTTGTCCAGCCTGGATGTGTCCTTCTTGGATGTGCTGCCCCCCAGCACACCACGGTGTAAAACGGGACACTGGCGACCACAGACTGATAGAACATCCACAGGAGTTTCCTGCAGATGTTAAAGGACCGCAGCCTCCTCAGGAAGTACGGTATAGTCTGCTCTATCCCTTCCTGTACAGGTGGTTGGTGTTGCAAGTCCAGCCACAGCCCGAGGTACTTGCAGGAATCCACAGCCTCCACCTCGACTCCCTTGATCAGAACTGGTTGTGACCTTGGTCTGGACCTCCCAAAGTCAATGACCAGCTCCTTGGTCTTCATTTGGCCACAATATACATTTCCACTGTGTGATGGTCCATCCCAGATACCTCTGAGCCCAGAGAAGTCAACAGCACTTCTGGACACAGTTAACATAAAGCTTCCTTTTTGCAGAGGAAAGTTTTAACTGGCATTTGTGGATGTAACTCTGTACTGTAGTGCTTTTCAAGGTTTGCCAAAGTAATCCCAAGCCCATGTGGTTAAAACAGCTACAGATGAATGACGGTCCTTGATGATGTCTGAGGGATCGGAGATCACGGGTGTTCGGCTTAGGCTTGAGCCCTTGCCTTTTACGCACTGGAATTCTTCGAGATGAATAGAATCGTTTAATGATATTATGCACCGTAGAGGGTGAAATATCCAAATCCCTTCCTATCTTTCTTTGAGGAACATTGTTTTTAAACATTTCAGTAATTTTCTCATGCATTTGTTGACAAACTGGAGATCCTCAGACCATCTTTCCTCCCCAAAGACTCGGCCTTTCCTGGATACTAATTTTGTACCAAGTCACGAGTACAACCGCCTGTCTCAAATTGCATCATTAATTAATTGTTTTACCTCATTACTAGCCCTAAATTGCCCCCGTCTCAACTTTTTTTGGAATGTGTTGCAGGGCCTGAAACACAGGAATGGATGTCTCATCTCATTATCTCTTGCCGCTTTATCCTGTTCTACAGGGTCGCAGGCAAGCTGGAGCCTATCCCAGCTGACTACGGGCGAAAGGCGGGGTACACCCTGGACAAGTCGCCAGGTCATCACAGGGCTGACACATAGACACAGACAACCATTCACACTCACATTCACACCTACGCTCAATTTAGAGTCACCAGTTAACCTAACCTGCATGTCTTTGGACTGTGGGGGAAACCGGAGCACCCGGAGGAAACCCACGCGGACACGGGGAGAACATGCAAACTCCGCACAGAAAGGCCCTCACCGGCCACGGGGATCGAACCCGGACCTTCTTGCTGTGAGGCGACAGCGCTAACCACTACACCACCGTGCCGCCAGGAATGGATGTATATTAACAAATGAAATGAAGTTGACCAGACAAAACATGAAAAATCTCGGGTTCATTCTGTCTGCAATGAAATACAAGTCAAAGTCAATTCAGAAATCACTGCTTCCTTTTTTTTTTTTAAATTTGCATTTACCATACCATTCCAATGTTTTTTCTGATTTGGGGTTGTAATTAAAATTAACCTGGTAAAGACTTTTGGAAGTGAATCCATTAATATCATTGCTTTGTTCTATGCTGAAAAACTACAGCAAAAAAAAAAAAAAACGTGGCAAACTACAGCAAAAAAAAAAAATCAACACCCCAGCTAATCCGCTAAGCACTAGCATGCCCAAGCACATAGAGACAAGCCAATCCTACTGTGGTGCAGGAGTGATGGGCATCAACGATTGGTTGTCTTACCTTCTGTCCTGTTTGGGCGGGGTGTGAGGTTAATCTCGTCAGCTACTGTTAAAGAGGCATAAACAATTGTGTTGGGTTAGTGCAAGACGTTCCACCATTCCCAGTTCCCATGCTGTATTACAAACTGACTTTCTATTAGTGTCATTTCCAAAGGTCAGGAGAAGCATGCAAATCATTGAAGAGTGTGAAAAAGAGGGGGGAGGGGGAAGAGAGACGAATCAAAAAGGGACAAAACACACACATGGAGATATGGGATATCATGCTTCTGTCTCAGGCATTCATATTCACTGGGGGACAAGTTATAAAGCATTAGGTGATTACTCATAGCCCCATGCGTGACGTGGAACCGATCCTCCTTTTTTTTTTTTCCCCCTTCCATCTCCGTCTTCTCACACATCTGAGAGAATTCAAAGCGTCAGGCATGCACACAATTCTGCATAATCTTTGAAAGCTCTCAGACTCGTTTAAAAAAGTACATACTGCTCATCTGAAGCGTGCAAGAACAGACGGAGAGGAGAATGTGTATGATTGAGGAGGAAAAGTAAAGGCCATTTGTGGAAAATTGATTTGAGTGAACTTGGAACAGGTGATTTTCTGGGAGTGGAAAGAGCCTTTAAATGATCCACGTGTGCAAAGTTCAAAATAAAAATGGTGCTCATCAGTGATGTAGGGTGGGTAGTTCCCGCTCAAGACTGTAGTTCTGGGGACGAGATTAACGCTCAGGAGCCTCTGACTGAGGCCCAGTCCTCATGTGCATGGATATTTTTTGGAACACATATATATATATTTTTATTCCTTTGCATTTCTGGCCTCCTGTCCACACAGAAACATAACTGAAGGTCGCTGAAAACGAGAACACCTTTAGTGGTGAAGAAATTTTATACATCATTTTCCCAGTGTTTTCTTGTGGACAGGGAAAAAAATATTTATGTTTCTGGATCAGACCCAGGTGAATATATTCACTTTATATTCAATTGTAACCTTAAAGTGCCATTCCACCATTGGATGTATTCTTTGGCATAAAATACAATATATTTTATGACAACATGACTAGACAGAGAAATCTTTTAGCTTCAAAATGATATATCAAACATAATTTTTTGACAACGACAAGTATATTAATTTTGCGACCAAAGTCACCTACCCTTTTAATTTCCGCGCGGTAGTGAAACGTGATGTCATCGGCAGGTTCCCCTTCTTGTGTACCACGTGTCGGTCTATTTTTAGACCAGGAAACCCCCAAAGTGAGAGAGTCATTTCTCCTCGTATATGGGGGCCAAAAAAATTGCGAAAAATTGAGTTAATCTTTCAGTTAGCTAGATTTATTGGTATTATTTTTATCGCGTTCTATCCGTCATTGCTGATATGTGCCACGTCACACGGTACACAAGAAGGGGAACCTGCCGATGACATCACGTGCGGAAATTAAAAGGGCAGGTGACTTTGGTCGCAAAATTAATATACTTGTCGTTGTCAAAAAATTATGTTTGATATATCATTTTGAAGCTAAAAGATTTCTCTATCTAGTGACACCATTTATATATGTTGTCAAAATATATTGTACTTTATGCCAAAGAATACATCCAATGGTGGAATGGCACTTTAAGCAGTAGTTCCACCTCATCTTCAATCCGCATGTAGAAATCATTTTTGCCTTCTTCACAGCTTTTAATGGTATTCTTGAAGCACTTGTATAACGACGTATTAGGACCGTTGTAGGTTTACAAACAAATAAATAATTTTAAAAATCGGAGCTGAGGACGGGAGTAATAGACCGAGAAAAAAAAACAAACCTCAGAATTTCCAAGATTCAAGTTGTAAATTTACGACCAAAACCTCCTATGTCCTCCAAGACAACAATCAAATGCTTCCCAGATGCAGTGCATCTCTTCGTATAAATCTCTTTGCACTTTATTCTTTTAAATTGCACGATCCAGGAGGAAAGACTGCGTTTCCTAGAACTCTTGACTCAGCCGTGGCGTCTGTTGTGTGATGTTGAGCCAACCTTGCAAAGTGAAGCGAACTGGTTCCTTGGCAAAAAACACCTCACATAATTTTCCGAGTTTTTTTTTTTTTTTTAATTCCTCCTAAATTGGAGACTTTTTAATCTCAGAATTTGAGTTTTTTTCTCTCAAATGTATGATCTTATAATCCCGGAGATGATACGAGATCTTTCTTGTAAAATGTACAGTTTTAATCTCAGAAATTCTCAGTTTTTGTCTCAGAATATGACCCCTAATATGGCATCGTACGTTTGATTTTACAGTTTTTACTGTAAATACGGAGGTGATTATAGAAAATCGTGCGCGCTGATTGGCTGAGAAATTCGGACTATTTCTCGATAGTCACTTCGAGCGACTCGGCAAAATGGCGGCCGATCGCTTCGTCGCCGTAAGTGAGGAAGAATTACAAATGATGAAAGAAAATCCTGTTCCTAAAAGCACTAAAGATGCCACGAAGTTTGGTCTAAAACTATTCAAAGGTAAGCTGGAGTTGTGATTTTTTTTTTATCCATTTCAAAACAAAGGATTTTATGCGATTCGGCGTAGCTAAGTGACAAGCCTGCGCTGTGCCTGTCGCTTTTAAAGTTTGAAAGAAAATGTTGATAATACGATTTATTCTTTTTGAAATGATCACCTGTGTATTTACACTAAAACAATTATCTGCCTCAGGCTCAGTGAATATCGGTGAATAATAACCCTGACTTCATCTCAGTTATTATTTAAATAATATTGGCTGGCGTTGAGTGGTATATCAGATGTATTCCATTCAGCTAGCATGATATTGAACGAGTCGAAGATGAGTTGAAGATCATGCTAGCTGAATGAAATATATCAGATATGCCATGAAAAAAAAGCCAGCCAATAATAATAATAATAATATTATTATTATACACATTTCTTTCCGGTGTTCATCGCGTCTTTTTCTTTCAAAATTCTCTCAAAATCTTCCATATTTAACGAAGCAAACCTGGCGGCCATGTTTGTTTACAAATCGTCACAGTCGCTCGCTAGCGTGGAAGTTTTACGTCTCTGACGTGTGACGTCATGTTGCCTTGACCATGCAATATCGTAAACCATATTCAACACTCATTCTCCATTGGGTAGAGTGATGTAAAACACGTAGGATAAGTGATACGCTAACAATATCGCATGCTATCAAACCAAATGAATGGAACCCACGAGAAGGGAATAGAACACGTGTTTTATTCCATCAAAAAAGTTTCCTGTATGTATAATCATCACCGATATTCACCTTTGGCGAATAATTGTTACAACCCCGATTCCAAAAAAGTTGGGACAAAGTACAAATTGTAAATAAAAACGGAATGCAGTAATTTACAAATCTCAAAAACTGATATTGTATTCACAATAGAACATAGACAACATATCAAATGTCGAAAGTGAGACATTTTGAAATTTCATGCCAAATATTGGCTCATTTGAAATTTCATGACAGCAACACATCTCAAAAAAGTTGGGACGGGGCAATAAGAGGCTGGAAAAGTTAAAGGTACAAAAAAGGAACAGCTGGAGGACCAAATTGCAACTCATTAGGTCAATTGGCAATAGGTCATTAACGACTGGGTATAAAAAGAGCATCTTGGAGTGGCAGCAGCTCTCAGAAGTAAAGATGGGAAGAGGATCACCAATCCCCCTAATTCTGCGCCGACAAATAGTGGAGCAATATCAGAAAGGAGTTCGACAGTGTAAAATTGCAAAGAGTTTGAACATATCATCATCTACAGTGCATGATATCATTAAAAGATTCAGAGAATCTGGAAGAATCTCTGTGCGTAAGGGTCAAGGCCGGAAAACCATACTGGGTGCCCGTGATCTTCGGGCCCTTAGACGGCACTGCATCACATACAGGCATGCTTCTGTATTGGAAATCACAAAATGGGCTCAGGAATATTTCCAGAGAACATTATCTGTGAACACAATTCACCGTGCCATCCGCCGTTGCCAGCTAAAACTCTATAGTTCAAAGAAGAAACCGTATCTAAACACGATCCAGAAGTGCAGACATCATCTCTGGGCCAAGGCTCATTTAAAATGGACTGTGGCAAAGTGGAAAACTGTTCTGTAGTCAGACAAATCAAAATTTGAAGTTCTTTATGGAAATCAGGGACGCCGTGTCATTCGGACTAAAGAGGAGAAGGACGACCCAAGTTGTTATCAGCGCTCGGTTCAGAAGCCTGCATCTCTGATGGTATGGGGTTGCATTAGTGCGTGTGGCATGGGCAGCTTACACATCTGGAAAGACACCATCAATGCTGAAAGGTATATCCAGGTTCTAGAGCAACATATGCTCCCATCCAGACGACGTCTCTTTCAGGGAAGACCTTGCATTTTCCAACATGACAATGCCAAACCACATACTGCATCAATTACAGCATCATGGCTGCGTAGAAGAAGGGTCCGGGTACTGAACTGGCCAGCCTGCAGTCCAGATCTTTCACCCATAGAAAACATTTGGCGCATCATAAAACGGAAGATACGACTAAAAAGACCTAAGACAGTTGAGCAACTAGAATCCTACATTAGACAAGAATGGGTTAACATTCCTATCCCTAAACTTGAGCAACTTGTCTCCTCAGTCCCCAGACTGTTGTAAAGAGAAAAGGGGATGTCTCACAGTGGGAAACATGGCCTTGTCCCAACTTTTTTGAGATGTGTTGTTGTCATGAAATTTAAAATCACCTAATTTTTCTCTTTAAATGATACATTTTCTCAGTTTAAACATTTGATATGTCATCTATGTTCTATTCTGAATAAAATATGGAATTTTGAAACTTCCACATCATTGCATTCCGTTTTTATTTACAATTTGTACTTTGTCCCAACTTTTTTGGAATCGGGGTTGTATATAACATACTATCGCCACCCACTTCCCTGCTGTCTTAATCAGAGTGTTTACAAATTATTTGCTTCTTTTCCCCCCTTTTTTCAAACGGGTAAAAACTATACATTAAAAATACCCATACACACATGAATGGGACTGAAGGCTGTTGAAGATGTCAATGCTCCAGAAGCAGACCATAAATAAACATACTTTCCTTGAGTATAATTAAGGCAATACCCAGGAGGAGCAACTGCTTGAGCCAATATCGCCGAATACTAAAACCCTTAATCCCTGTAGCAAAGCTAATTACTGATTCACATATTCAGATTTAAAAACTTGTACTGCTGACAATCTCCTGCATAGAAATACTTAACACTCCTTGGGGCTGTGTGTGTGTGTGTGTGTGTGTGTGTGTGTGTGTGTGTGTGTGTGTGTGTGTGTGTGTGTGTGTGTGTGTAAACGAACTGAGCTGAAAGGTGACGACTTTTACTAAAAGCCTCTCTAACTTCACTTTCTTTTGATGAGGAGTGGCGTCATTGTTTCATCAGTGGGACATCACTCCACATATCAATTTTTCATTCGGCCCAGTGGGAGCTGACAGCACAATTATGAAGCATTTTGATAAAGCGTGATGGAGAGACTGCAGTGAGGCCCTGAACTCTTTACACACTGGAGGATTCTCCTCGCCTTACTAATGGCTATGATTGAGCACGGGCTTGCTTTTAATTGATATCCTAATGTAGTCTGGCGTTGATAAGAGACTAAAATGAGTTTTATCTGTTGTTTTCTTACTTTCCGGCCCCACCCTGATCCAGTCTGAGTGCTGGATCGGTTTTCTCTCATGTCAGTTGTGTGAAGTTGGAGAGGGAGAGAGAGTTCTGATGTAGAAGTATCTGGATCTTTTGAGAGATCAAGGCCAGTTAAAGGAGGCTGAGGGATTTCATGATGACCGAGTCAAATGGGACGGAAGCAGGAGAAGCCGTTTTATCTCCTCCAATTATCCGCTCACTGGAGCAGCAGCTTTCATTGGTCTTCTGGGACGTGCAGTCAGAGAGTCAGAGTGCTTGTTCATGTTCCTCAGAAGAGGACAGTCACTGACCAGACCATCTGTCCCTGATGCTTTACCGGAGCAACGACACCAAGTTTTCTTTGGGTAAAACTTTATATAACTGTAGCAATAAAAAAAGTCTTAAAGCCTCCGTCAACATGGATGTGTTAGAAATGTTCACAGAAACTCACGATTAATCATTTACCAAGGTGATACTGCATAAATGTGTTATAAAATAACATTCAGCCTGGTTAGAATAGTCTAAGCATATGCACAAGTGTAAATTAATATGCTATAAAATATGCATATAAACTCTGGAAAAAAAAATCTGCTTCCTGGTTGCTCTGGCACAATTTACAAATACTTTCAATATAGTAAGAAAAAAAATAACTTGACAGGGGCTTTAAGTCTTTTCAAAATGAACAAAAAATCATAATGTTGATGTAAAAAAAAAAAAAAAAAGGCGCTTCTTTAATGGTTTCATGAATAACCTCTGTCTCAGAGTACACTGTATACAATAAATACAGCATGTATGTGTCATACAGGTCAGCAGGTTTTAATGGAGTATGTAATAATCCTCGTTAAAGGACATGACTTGATCTCTTGTAGACATCAGGAGTAGGAGTGGAATGCATTCACATTACGGTAATTCCAGCTCACTGAGAAATGAGCAAAGATAGGAGAGGCTGTGAGCAGGATGAAAGAGATGGAGGTGTTTGGGGTTTTTTTTTAATAAGAAATGTTACCTAAATCCATGCTCTTGGATTTGCGCGTCTTGATGATTTCGAGTTGAGCAGCGTCTCCGTACTGTTTGGTTCTTTTCTCCGACATGCTCTGCCTGCCAAAGCCCTCCCTCTGAAACGCTCCGTCGGGGTCTGCGTCGGGACTCAGTGAGCTAGAGAGAGAGAGAGAGAGAGAGAGAGAGAGAGTGAGAGTTTTATTTGCACAGCCTTTGCTTGAATCTCCATATCTGCTTGCTCGATTCCCAATTTCTCTCTATTTCATCATTCTTATCATATATATATATTTTATTTATATATATATATATATATATATATATATATATATATATATATATATATATATATAGAGAGAGAGAGAGAGAGAGAGAGAGAGAGAGAGACACAGAGCAAAATATGGTAACTTTTCTAGTTGCAGTACTCGAGATAATGGTATTAAATAAAATTTCATCGGAAATGGAAAATAGAAAAATTAACTATGTTTAACTCTGAACGCAAAATCTTTTATGAGGAAAGTCAGTAACAGAGTTACGTCAGAAAAACCTGGACTTTCATTTCTTAAAATTCAAACCAATTATACCGATGTCTGAAACGACATCGGTATAATTGGGGTGATGATTTTTTTAATCTGGTTTTCAGTTCATTTTGTCTTGGATTCCATATTTTAGAAAAATCACTGAGCTGACAAGGCAATCTTAATAATTTCATAATTTCGGCCTCTCTGCCGAATATATATATATAATTTTTTTTCCTTCTCTATCCACATTCACTGGATATGAGCAATTGTGCGCTCTGATTGGCTACTCTACTACTCGGCTATCAGCTCATATACCGTGAGTAGAGAAAAACAAAATGGCGGCGCGTGTTGCTGAACCAACCGAGGCCGAAATAAAAACCCTACTCAAAAACTAACCCCCCCCCAAAAAAAAATAAAACAGCAACAAAATATGGAATGAAAGTATTTGATCGTAAGAACTCATCGTTTTTTATTTTTCAAGAATTATCATCACATTTTTCACAAACTGTTCCTGTCATTTCGCCGGTTTGTTTACATTCTAAGCGGAAATTATTCTGTCGGATGTTTTGTATAACAAGTTTTTATTGATCGAATTTGCAAAAAATAAAAATGCTCTGTTTCTCGAAATCCAGTGAATGCGGTTCTAACAAACCAGTTATTCCACTCAATCTCGTCGTACATGGCTTATAGCCGACATGGCTTATACAGTAGCACGATAAGTGACTTTGTGGAATAACTTAAATATATATCTCTCAAAAATTCCTTTTTTCTAAAGCATGACTCTAAGCTTTCCAAGTAATTAGCTGACATGAAGCCAGTGCAGTTTCTTCAAACTGTTTTATATCCAAACAGAGATCACAACTTCGAGCAACAGGATGCACAGCAAATGGTGACAAAATAATGTTTGTGAGCCAATAAAACTGAAAGTGCCTTTAAGTTTATGCAAATGAAAAGTCAACCAATGTGAGATTTATCCACTTGCATTTTTAGCTGGTTAACTCAAAAAAAAAAAAAAAAAGGTGAACACTTTATTCAAAACAGTCCACACACTGTGCTTACGCAGGTTTACGCTGCACTACAGAGCTGAAAACGCCCACAGAAACGGTTTGCTTCCTTTCAAGAGATATTGTGGTTATTAAGGTTAGGGTATAAGGTTAAGGTATAATAAGCCCTGGGTATTAAGGGAATAACAAAAACAATAACTGCTCCTTCCTCCATCAACCATACTAACATCCTTCATGAGTAAGACAGCCCGCTGCCATGAAACGCTCCTGACAGGAAGCTTCCAGGGAAGATGAGAAAGAGATGGATGGACGCATTATTCAGGTCCCTACACTTCTCCTCTGCTCTTTGTCTCTCTCTCACACACACACACACGCTCTGATGTGAAGCTGATTTTAACAGCAGGGCGTGTGCTCGATGAACAAATATACAAAATAAGAAAAATCAGTTCTGGTGAGGAGGCCAGGAAGGAGAGAGTAAATACAGACAGTAGTGTGTGTGTGTGTGTGTGTGTGTGTGTGTGTGTGTGTGTGTGTGTGTGTGCTAGAAAGCTGCTATGTCTCACACATACTCATAGATTTCGGCAGGTATTACATGTTGATATTTGACACAGACAGATATAGAAAGCACTCGCACTCTCACACACTCGCACACACAAAGACCAATATAAGTCCACAGTGGAATACTGCAAGGTGGAATAGATTTTATTTTGACCCATATTTCACTTTTGATTAATGAGTCGCATCACTTCACAGCATAGTGGCCACTCTGCTTATTCACACTCAAGTGTGTATGATTACACTGAACACACAACTCAGAGTCACCATTCACCACCAACACGGGGACAGGAACAGAGAGGAGAGGATACGGAAGAGATGAGACGAGAAACTGGGAGAAAAGGAGAGGAGAAAAGAGGAGCGAGGATAGAAGAGGAGAGAAGTGGAGGGGAGAGGAAGAAGGAAGAGAAGAGAAGTGGAGGGTAGGGGAGAGGAAGGGGGAGAAGAGGAAGGAAGAGGAGAGGAGAGAAGAGAGGAGTGGAGGGGAGAGGAGAGAAGAGGAAGGAATAAAACAGCAGAGAAGAGATGAGGAGAGGATGGGAGAGCAGAGGAGGGGAGAGGAAGGAAGAGAAGAGGAGGGGAGAGAAGAGAACAGCAAAGAAGAGAAGTGAAAGGAAGACAAAAGAAGAGAAGAGAAGAGGATGGGAGAGCAGAGAAGAGAAGAGGAGGGGAGAGGAAGGAAGAGGAGAGGAAGGAAGAGAAGAGGAGGGGAGAGAAGAGGAAGGAAGAGAACAGCAGAGAAGAGAAGAGGAGAGGATGGGAGAGAAGAGAAGAGAAGAGAAGAGAAGAGAAGAGAAGAGAAGAGGACGGGAGAGAAGAGACGAGAAGAGGACGAGAGAGAAGAGACGAGAAGAGGACAGGAGAGAAGAGAAAAAAAGAGAAGAGGAAGGAAGAGAAGAGGAGGGGAGAGAAGAGGAAGGAAGAGAACAGCAGAGAAGAGGAGAGGATGGGAGAGAAGAGAAGAGAAGAGAAGAGGACGGGAGAGAAGAGACGAGAAGAGGACGAGAGAGAAGAGACGAGAAGAGGACGAGAGAGAAGAGAAAAAAAGAGAAGAGGAAGGAAGAGAAGAGGAGGGGAGAGGAGAGGAGAGAAGAGAAGAGAGGAATAAGGAACTGTGAACTACTTTCCACATCCCAATGAACTTCCTGTCGCCTTCTGTGCCTGTGAATTCAGGAACGTGTGGAAGCCCAGCGTGCCGCAAAAACTCCTCCATTACACACAACAATTAAACTCTCCGATCATGCGGCATTTCACCTGCACTGTTCTGTCAGACCACAGGATAAACTGTCACTCATTTTAAAAACAACCCCCGACAGGAATGAAAAGGAGGGTTAAACAGAACAACAGAAGACTGATTAAAACTCTGACACAAGCAAAATAACATTTCACAACAAATTCTACATTAATCAGACGCACAAGGCGGACAAAGATCAGTCATAATCAAGGAGATGCACCGGATCAAAACACAAGTCCAGGACAAAATCTGAGAGCCTCGTGTGATCCGTGATCTAATTAAAACTGCATTTTTCATGCCCAGCCCACGTCTGAAATACTTGAACGCATGTGTGACTGCATTTATGAGTAAAGCTATCATATCTGTGATAACTCTTCATAATTAAAACATTAAGAAAGCCATTACTGGCTGTCAGCTCATTTTGGTTCCTGTTAAATCTCATATTCGCTATTAAAACTACATAAAATCCTCTTAAGCCTCATTTACAGCCCATTTTGGAGCTCACGGCCTGCTGCTTCTCCTGCCTTTCCCCAAACTCCTGAAGTGCTGAGGCAAGCGTTTCTGCCCAGGTTTCAGTCTTCATCTGTCTCCTGTTTCTCAGGTTTAAGAGTCAGACTCTGCTTAGACAACTGGGCCGGGAAAAAGCCTCACACTCGAACGCTTCATCACCACAGCTCCTTTTAGTTCTGCTCCTTGGCTGAGTTTTTACTGGCGCTTTCCACTCGTGACTCTCTGGAGTGAGGACAGGCTACCTTGGGCTGCAATTTCAAAATGATCTGTCAACCTGTCCAAGCTGCTCGCTAGCTCATTCACAGCTCGTTCAATATGGAATAATTTACTGGTAGTTTGGGAACCATATACAAATCATTTCTCAGCTTTGACTCTTCCGCGCTGAAATACGAACCTTCAGAGGTCAACGAAACAATAGTGTTTGTGCTACTGATCAATAATGCAAACTTCCATACCAGGAGGAAAGAAAAAAGTCCACAAAATCGAGTCACACTACTGAGCTCAGCAAATTCAGACTGAATAAATATTTCAGAAAAATGAGTTTATCCTATAAACCTTCATGTTGAGTTTATCCTGGTCGGGGTTGAGGTGAATCCGGATATTATCCTGGGAACACTGTGTCACTACAAAATGACTCCAATTGGTCAAAAAAAGAAAGGTTTTATTGGATATTGTACATTTACAATTAAACCAGAACATCAAGGACGCAGTAGCCCATGAAAATAACCGTGACGACCAAAACCCATGTGGATCCAGTGAGAACATGCGAGAATCTGTATAACTGAGCCTTCGGTGAGATGCAAACTAGTTCAAACGTGATATGAAATGCGTAGGTGAGCACGCAGAAATAAAGAAAACTTCACGAGGAAGTGAGTGGGCTGCCTCGCCGAGGAGAAAACTAAAGAAAGCACAGAAACAAAAAGTCAAGTCAAGTCAAAGGAAAGGAACTGTCAAGGTGCATTTGGGGATCTGGTTCTTACGTACTGAGAAGAACTAAACTATCACAGGGAGAACAGAAGATTTAAGAAAATAAAACCTTCACATCCAGAATTTGAGACTCGCTTGTCATCTTTCAGAGAAGCAGCAGTAAAGGAAGAATTTCCCTGCTGAATCTGGGAGCAGCATTTAAAAAAAAACAAAAAAACAAACAACAAAGAAATCCATACGTCAAGAAGTTTCCTGGTTTCATCTGCTTTTCTAACAGTTCAGGTGCTGAATGTCTGCTTTCCCCTTTGATGATGTGGTTTCTGCTTACAGCAATGCTATGAGGGTTTTGCTGATTGAATCCCACTGTATTACAGTCACTGAATCCAGGACAGAGAGAGAGAGAGAGAGTCGGCAGGAGGCTGCAGTAAATATTCCTGCATACGCAAAGTGTAATTTTTAAGACGTTTCAGCCTAAAGTAATCGATTAGGGAACAGCAGTGTGTGTGTGTGTGTGTGTGTGTGTGTGTGTGTGTGTGTAAATAGCTGGCCATGGTGCACAGTCTATGAGTGCTTATTTTCTCCAAAGTAACACCAAAGTTAAATTTTCCCTTGGCAAATAAGATGATTCATCCCCTACAATATCTAACTTTATTACTCTCTGTGTGTGTGTTCATTCCAGACACCGTCTCCTTTTCTGCCACTTGACAGACTGTCAGGTCTGTCTCTGAAAATAAGTATCCATCTGTGACACATATCTCTCTCTCTCTCTCTCTCACACACTCTCTCCTCTCACACACAGACGCGCACGCACACACATGAATAAAGCAGAGAGAGAGAGAGAGAATGAGAGCGACAGAGACTGAGAGAAGAGAGAGAAATACAGCGAGAGAGAAAATAAGTGTGTATAATTTCAGTCTCTTGTCTCCTTTGCTCGTTTGTGCTTCTCTCGGCTCTCCTCTCTCTCTCATTGTCAGTTTCTCTCTCTCTCTACTGTCTATCTCGGTCGGTCTCTCCTCTCTCTCACTCACCGTCTCTCTCTCTCTCTCTCACTCACTCTCTCCTTTCTCTCTCATTGTCAGTTTCTCTCTCTCTCTACTATCTATCTCAGTCGGTCTCTCCTCTCTCTCACTCACTGTCTCTCTCTCTCTCTCCTTTCTCTCATTGTCAGTCTCTCCTCTCTCTCTCTACTGTCTCTATCTCAGTCGGTCTCTCCTCTCACTCACTCACTGTCTCTCTCTCTCCTTGTCTCTCTCTCGCTCACTCACCGTCTCTCTCACTGTCTTTCTCTCAGGCTCTCCTCTCTTTCTCCTTGTCTCTCTCTCTCTCACTGTCTTTCTCTCAGGCTCTCCTCTCTCTCTACTGTCTCTATCTCGGTCAGTCTCTCCTCTCTCTCACTCACTCTCTCCTTGTCTCTCTCAATGTCTTTCTCTCAGGCTCTCCTCTCTCTCTCCTTTCTCTCTCATTGTCAGTCTCTCTCTCTCTACTGTCTCCATCTTGGTCAGGCTCTCCTCTCTCTCCTTCACTGTCTCTCTCTCCTTGTCTCTCTCTCTCACTGTCTTTCTCTCAGGCTCTCCTCTCTCTCTCTCACTGTCGGTCTCTCCTCTCTCTCTACTGTCTCTATCTCGGTCGGTCTCTCCTCTCTCTCACTCACTGTCTCTCTCTCCTTGTCTCTCTCTCGCTTACTCACTATCTCTCTCCTCCCTCTCTCACTCTTTCTCCTCTTTCCTCTCTCTCCACGTCTTTCTCTCCTCTCTCTCCATGTCTTTCTCTCCTCTCTCTCACTGCCTTTCTCGCTCCTCCCTCACTCATTGTCTGTCTCTCTCTCTTCCCTCACTGTCTTTTTCTCTCTTCCCTCACTGTCTTTTTCTCTCTTCCCTCACTCAGTCTTTCTCTCTCTCCTCTCTCTCACTCAGTCTTTCTCTCTCTCCTCTCTCTCACTCAGTCTTTCTCTCTCTCCTCTCTCTCACTCAGTCTTTCTCTCTCTCCTCTCTCTCACTCAGTCTTTCTCTCTCTTCCCTCACTCAGTCTTTCTCTCTCTTCCCTCACTCAGTCTTTCTCTCTCTTCCCTCACTCAGTCTTTCTCTCTCTCCCTGTCTTTCTCTCTCTCCCTGTCTTTCTCTCTCTCCCTGTCTTTCTCTCTCTCCCTGTCTTTCTCTCTCTCCCGGTCTCTCTCCCTCCTCTCTCCCTGTCTCTCTCTCCTCTCTCACTTTCTCTCTCTCCTCTCTCTCACACAGTTTCTCTCTCCTCTCTCTCACACAGTGTTTCTGTCTCTTTTCTCTCTCACTCTCTCCTTTATTCACTTCTTCCTGTGCATCAGCACTCTCAGCAGATCCAGGACACCATGTGCTCAGACTCCTTTTCTGTGAGGGAGAGTAGTTTATGTATAAACACACAGTATCACCTGAATGAGCTGACTGGTTGGAGCGAACAGGTTCGATTTCCTGACTGCTTTAATAAACCTGCACTGCCCAGCTGGACACTAACGGCGGCTCAGGAAACCAAACACAAGTCTTCTCAATGTTAATGAGCCTTTAGTTTTATACAACCACAGAGAGCAGAAAGGTTAGTTGGGGTAGGTTTGTGCTGTACTGTATCCTTCTCTACTCGCATCCATCTCCATTCAACTTCTTGCACAGCGTTTTCAGCAGGAGGTAATGCCACGGAGCAGCCGGACACAAATCTGGATGTCAATTTAAATCTCTAATGTGCAAGCAAGAGTGACAAAGAGAACCTTCCAGAGACCCCTATCTGCATTAACGATGGCTCCACACATGGATGAGGAGGATATTAGACATGAACCAGCTGCAGATCTGATGTAGTGCACAGCTGGCCCAATAGAACATCATGAGCTTCAACCATAGAACAGCTAGAAATGTCCACATGCACGTAGTAACACACTATGTATCACAAATTCTTTGAACTTTTTATATCCACGTTGAAAATCTATACATTTTTGGAAATAAAAATGATTTTACCATTTCTTTCGACTGCATCAAAAAACACAGCGAGTTTTATTATTTGGTTGAAATGTTCATATTTAAATGTGACTATTATGAAAAATGTCTGTTATTCTATCCACATTCACTGGATGTGAGCAATCGTGCGCTCTGATTGGCTACTCACTATGAGGATATCAACTCATATATACCGTAAGTAGAGAAAAACAAAATGGTGGCGCGCATCAAGTCAGATATATCATTTTATCATCAAGTATTTAAAAGAAACAGAAACCGCTAATAGAATATTATCCCCCATATCTCCTGTTCCACACTCCAGCCCAGTTGGTGGCGGTAATGCAGCTTTAAGTTGGTTTGCCAACCACCAAAAAATCCTAAAGAAGAAAAACAAAATGGCAGCGCGTGTTGCTGAACCAACCGAGGACGAAATAAAAACTCTACTCGAAAATGAAACCCAAAAAAAAGGAACAAAATATGGAATGAAAGTATTTGATGGTAAGAACGCATCTTTTTAATTTTTCAAGAATTATTATTATCGCATTTTTCACAAACTGCTCCTGTCATTTCGCCGGTTTGTTTACTTCTCATCTCATTATCTGTAGCCGCTTTATCCTGTTCTACAGGGTCGCAGGCAAGCTGGAGCCTATCCCAGCTGACTACGGGCGAAAGGCGGGGTACACCCTGGACAAGTCGCCAGGCCATCACAGGGCTCGGTTTGTTTACATTCTAAGCGGAAATGATTTTGTTGGACGTTTTGTATAAAAAGTTTTTATTTATCGAATTTGCAAAAAATAAATTACATAATTTAATAATAACTTCATAATAGTAACAACATGAGGGGCGGCATGGTGGTGTAGTGGTTAGCGCTGTCGCCTCACAGCAAGAAGGTCCGGGTTCGAGCCCCGTGGCCGGCGAGGGCCTTTCTGTGTGGAGTTTGCATGTTCTCCCCGTGTCCGCGTGGGTTTCCTCCGGGTGCTCCGGTTTCCCCCACAGTCCAAAGACATGCAGGTTAGGTTAACTGGTGGCTCTAAATTGAGCGTAGGTGTGAATGTGAGTGTGAATGGTTGTCTGTGTCTATGTGTCAGCCCTGTGATGACCTGGCGACTTGTCCAGGGTGTACCCCGCCTTTCACCCGTAGTCAGCTGGGATAGGCTCCAACTCGCCTGCGACCCTGTAGAACAGGATAAAGCGGCTACAGATAATGAGATGAGATGAGTAATAACATGACTGAAATGTCTGAGGAAGAATTAAATAAATGTCTACAGCTATTCTACACCTTGGCACGACAGCAAGACGGCACTTTCTACAAAAAAAAAAACACCACTAAAGCCATCAGCAGGTTTTTAAGAAGTACGCCTAAGCAGAAATGATTTTTTCAGACATTTTGTAAAATTATCAAATTTGTAAAAAATAAAATACAAAAATGTTTCTCAAAATCCAGTGAATGTGGATAGAATAATACAATTATTCCACTCAATCTTGTCGCACACGGCTTATAGCTATGTGCCTCGTCAGGTATCAGTTCATGTACGACTCGATTTCATGGAATAACTGTTAAATATCCTCCCGCCCATTCTTTTACATTGTTTAAATGAGGAGGAGATCTCTCATTCGTCCAGGAGAGAAACATCTTCGAGTCATATTCATCAAAGGCACTTCATGGCAATACACAGATGTACTTTATGTAGGCTTCCATCTTACACACACACACACACTTCATGTTGAGGATCTTCAGTGAAAGCAGCTAATCACTGTGTGGTAAAGACAACCAAAGAAATGAACAGTGTTGAGGCCAAATATGAGTCAAGAGGCACATTTACACACACACACACACACACACACCACGACTGCTATAACAGACACCTGGATAGCGACAGCACTGCTGGGATTTACTGTGTGAATGAGAGTGAATGGGGCAAGCAGAAGAAATGAGAGAGAATGATGCTGACAAATCAGTAGTTGTATTTGTTTTTGTTTTTTTCCCTTTAATCCTGCTGTAAATGTTGAGTCTTTCTTTTTAGATCAGTGGAAATTTGTCCCAGGGCCTGTTGGAAATCATACACGCATGTGGGAACACACACACACACACCACAAACATCCATCATGAACAACTTCCAAACTGAGAAAAAGAAAGATATGAGAGAGAGTACGATCAGAAGAACAAGCAAAAGCAAAAAATGAGAGAAACGAAGCACATCCAAGTTTCAGCTCCACATGGGAACGTGTTGAGTATCGGCTCAAATACTCAGCACATTATTTATTCAGGAATGGATTTCTGTCACATAGATCTACTGTACTGCTGGGAGCCAAACCTATAGCATGCACTCCATTACACACACGCACACAAACACTTTTGGAGAGCTACAGTACATTCTTCTGTCTTATTAACTTCAAGAGAAAGTAAAAGCGAGGCTGCCGAGAGAACGACTGCTAGAACACAAAACGCGTGCTTCATGGACATTCCACAGCATTATGCGCAACTCCAAATGGCTCAAAAGTATGACATGTATACTAAATAAATTAAATGGTCTGAAATGTAATCAGTGCCAAACTGCTGCGCTTTAAGAGGAATAAATCACTCCGGGACGTGATACACGGTTCAGGAACTGCGCATCAAGTCAAAGTGCATCGTACAACCCTGTCACTGATTATTTTCCTGTACCTGCATACACCGTCATGTTTGATTCCTGACTTCAGAAACAACACCGCCTGCAGTCACACTGTCTATCAGGTACTCTGTAAGCCAGGTATGAAGTCAAATCATCATCATCACAGATCGAACTCTGAGAACGCCAGACTCATCTGTTCAGAGAAGCATCACTAAAAAGAAGAAGAAAATGTACTGAGATAGACAAGAAAGAAAGAAAAGATCAGACAAGCAGGAATGTGAAAAGAAAGAAAGAAAGAAATGTGAAAAGAAAGAGGAAAGAGAAAAAGAAAGATCAGACAAAGGAATGTGAAAAGAAAGAAAAAAATGTGGAAAGAAAATGAAAGACAGGAATGTGGAAAGAAAGAAAAAGAAAGAAAGAAAGAAAGAAAGAAAGAAAGAAAGAAAGAAAGAAAGAAAGAAAGAAAGAAAGAAAATTGTGAAAAGAAATGTGGAAAGAAAGAAATGTGAAAAGAAAGAAAGATCAGACAGAGGAATGTGAAAAGAAAGAAAGAAAGAAAGAAAGAAAGAAAAAGAAAGAAAGAAAGAAAGAAAGAAAGAAAGAAAGAAAGAAAGAAAGAAAGAAAGAAAGAAAGGAAGGAGACAGGAATGTGAAAAGAAAGAAAAAAGAAAGAGAAAGAAAGATGTGAAAAAGAATGAAAGAAGACAGACAGGAACGTGAAAAGAAAGAAAGAAAGAAAGAAAGAAAGAAAGAAAGAAAGAAAGAAAGATGTGAAAAAGAAAGAAAGAAGACAGACAGGAACGTGAAAAGAAAGAAAGAAAGAAAGAAAGAAAGAAAGAAAGAAAGAAAGAAAGAAAGAAAGAAAGAAAGAAAGATGTGAAAAAGAAAGAAAGAAGACAGACAGGAACGTGAAAAGAAAGAAAGAAAGAAAGAAAGAAAGAAAGAAAGAAAGAAAGAAAGAAAGAAGACAGACAGGAATGTGAAAAAAGAAAGAAAGAAAGAAAGAAAGAAAGAAAGAAAGAAAGAAAGAAAGAAAGAAAGAAAGGAGACAGGAATGTGAAAAGAAAGAAAAAAGAAAGAAAGAAAGATGTGAAAAAGAATGAAAGAAGACAGACAGGAACATGAAAAGAAAGAAAGAAAGAAAGAAAGAAAGAAAGAAAGAAAGAAAGAAAGAAAGAAAGAAGACAGGAATGTGAAAAAGAAAGAAAGAAGACAGACAGGAATGTGAAAAGAAAAAGGAAAAAGAAAGAAAGAAAGAAAGAAAGAAAGAAAGAAAGAAAGAAAGAAAGAAAGAAAGATCAGGCAGACAGGAATGTGAAAAAGAAAGTATTAAGAAAGATAGACAGACAGACAGACAGACAGACACTTTATTCATCCCGAAGGAAAGTAAGGTTTGCTCCGGTGATGTTGGACGGCTCAGCCGTGCCGTGCCGTGCCGTGCGTCCCGACCCGTCTCCACCCTAGACAAAGCTGATCCTGAGATTCTCTGAGCTGCAGACACAAGCCAGACTCTCAGGGAACATGTACAGTAATCATCTAGAGAACGAGGTAAAGCCTAATGAGAAGCTGCAGCTTCAGCTGACGTTCACCACGGACACCGACGGCACGTCAAAGTATCTGGGAAATGACTGACAGGTCTGTGAGCTCCGCCTCCTGGAACGGGACGCATCAACTTAAAAGAAGGGCAACAGAAAACACAGCTGATCAAACAACAAGGAATACTGAAACACCGGACAGCAAAGCGATGGAAAAGTCCTCTCATTTACTTTAACCAACTGATGAATATCTTCTCATTTCATCTCTACCATTTATTTCATTAGCAAATTGCTGATTCACTCATGCTCTCGCTTCTTTAAGTATTTATCCAACCATTTGCACAAATCCTAACTGATTAATGAAGTGGTTATTGGTTCGCGATATGATTTACAGCCCTTACACACAGTCCCTGCATTTAATGGGACGAGTAATTGAACAGATTATCATCATTTCTGCTGAATGACTCATGTTTAGGACCTGGACGTAAATCTTGAGCAATCAATAAGCTTCTGTGCCGTATCGTCTCTTGATGTTCTGTTTGTTTGACCGGCCTGTGGTGGCCATTTCCACTTCCTGCCTCTCAGGATCTTTGTTCGAATCTTTGAAGGACCTGCAATTTCACGATACTGTTCGCTTATACAGTAAAAGTCACAAGTTTGGACGCACCTTCTCATTCAATGGCTTTTCTTTCTTTTTTTATTCATTAAAAAGACACTTCAAGTCTTAAAATAATGATAGATGTTGTTTCTCTTTACTTAGTTGTTCGGTTCTTGACGTAATATGGATTACTACAGCCGTGGTGTGGAATCGGACGATTTACTGTATTTTTATTATTTACTCTTTGATCTCAAATGCATTAAGAAGGCAAGAAGCTTTTGACAAGGCACCTGTTAACTGAAAAGCATTCCAATTAACAGGCGTACATTTCAACCAACATACAAGAATAGAGGACTTGTAGGACACACACACGGTTGTTTTGGAGAGCTGTAAAAGTAGGTCACTGTTAAAGTGTTGAGTGTGAGCGGTGGCTTTGCTCCTGCTAAGCAGTCATCATTAATCTCGTAAACAGCCGTGTTAATGCGCTAATGAGGAAGATGCAGGACTGCGCCTCACCAAGCTGCACCTCGAGCACATGGAGGTAGAGTGGGACAGGACGAGAAGATGAAGGAAAGATAAAGGGCTTCGTTTACCACTTCTATCTTCCACTGATGTAACCAAGCATGAGTACATTATTCAGACTCGACAGATAATGTGTCTGAAACAAATATAAATACAGATATGAACAATTAGTTATGGCTTTCTTTTTCTCTTTTCTTTTTCGTAAGCTTGCCAGGTACAGCTTCAGAATAAGTGTATGAATGTAAGAATATAAACCACACAAGTAAAGTAACCTTAATTATTTTTTTCCCGGTCCGGTTTCCATCAAACCCTGCACTCTGATTGGCTGGCGAGCGGGTCCGTATCCTATGGTACGGACCCCAGTTACGGACCTCTGGCGACTCGCTTGTTCACAACAACTACAAACATAGTAGCAATTTTTGTCGACATTTATCTTTTTTATAAGATTTTTATCAAAAATCTTATAAATTTTTGCCAGCATTTCTCAGGAGAACAGCATTAATTTTACATCATGGATAGCGATAACGACAGTGTTCACAGTGAAAGCGAGTTTTACTACCCTGAGGAAGAAGAAATAAAAGAAAAAACATTTCAGGAGAAAGCTAAAAACCTCTAACTGTTGCTAACGCCGAGCAAAAACATGGCTGAACCCTGAATGACTCAATTTTGTATAAATAGGGGACGACATAGGCGGCAAAATGTAGTTTTTTTTTTCCTGCCATGGAAGTGCACTTGTATACCGAGGAGGAAGCCATTTGCATTACAGCCGTGAATGAGGATTCAAAATGGCGGCTCGGCTCGGTTTTCCCTTTCGGGCGCTCTCGTTTTCTGTTAGAATTTGGTAAAGAAAAAAATAAATATATTATTTACCAGCTTAAGGTCAGTCCGTATGGTGAAATACCGTGAGCTCGGCCTTGAATACTGACCTCGGCCCAAAGGGCCTCGCTCAGTACTTCCAAGACCTTGGTCACGGTATTTCGCCATACGGACCTCCCAGCTGGGAAATAACATATATATGTATGAAATTGCTAAACAACATCTTATAGAAGGTTGTGGCCTAATTGTTAGAGAAGCAGCTTTGGGACCAAAAGGTTGCCAGTTCGATTCCCTAGACCAGCAGGAATGCCTGAAGTGCCCTTGAACAAGGCACCTAACCCCCAACTGCTCCCCAGGCTCCTCTGGGCATGTTGTACGTCGCTCTGGATAATAACGCCTGCTAAATGCCTGTAATGTACGGTAATGTTTCAGGTTTCAGCAAACTTCTTCTGAAGCTACACTGAAAATATTAAAAACTCTATGAATGACTTGGCGACCCTGCTCGAGGAATAAATTCCCCATTCGTTAAAGGGGAACTGAAGGCAAATTTTTTTATTCTCAAAATTCTATTTCTCATTTTATTAAATATCGGAATGCATTTTGATCGCTATTTTGTCACTGCTATAGCAAGTTATGAGTGTTTGAAATACGCTCTGTAATATATCAGTCCGTATGTCAAAGCAATGGCCGTAAACGAGATTCGTTGAGACCTGTGCGAGACATCGTAGGACGGAAGTAAAACGTACAGCGGAAATCAAAGTGACCAACATCTCCCAACGCGGTCAAAAGACGCGCGCGCCCTCTTTCGAATGCTGACGTAATCAAGCCGGAAGTTTTGTTTGTTTTGATAGCAATCAGGAAAGTTTGAAAAAAGTCGGCAGTAAGTAATCGTCATTTAAACTCGTTTTTGTGCAATATTTCGTTTGGAAATCAGTTTTCAAAATGGCGGCACTGACACCTGGCTGACACTTCACGTTTCGAAGTCTCGCACAAGTCTCGTGAAGATCGCGCGGGTAAGCGACGCCTGCCGTGGACCAAACGAACTCAATTCAACATGGCTAAAAACCGAACAGACTGATAAGTATAATATTTAATTGCAATTAGTTGCCAATACGAGTCACGATATAAGGTTACTAAAACTGAAAACGTAACCGAATAACATGTTAATTAAGAAATAAAGCAAGTTTAAAAACGACTTCAGTTCTCCTTTCATACGGCACTAATGGGAGACGCACGATTCAGTTTTCGGCCGACCGAATCATGGCATCACTGAGCACCAAATTAAAACCTTTCACAAATGTCTCCCCTATTTCTTTACAAACCAAAGAAAAGTGCTTTCATATATTGGGCTGTTGATCATTTTAATTGAGAGATCATTCTCCATTTTTATTAAAATCGAATCTTTGATGAAAATCATATGGGTATTATAATGAAATGCTGCTTAAAGCACTTCATGTGGAGTTGGAGAAACACGGAGTGCTGCACAGCGTTACGGTACATTCTGATCTCATGTCTAGTGAACTTTTCGAATCCTTCTGGAAAACTAAATAAATTTGATAAAATATTATTGTCGTAGCCAGCTGCAGTCTAAATAAAAGTTTCTTGATGTGGGAAAGACATCAGTCCTTTCAAACACCACTAGCTTGCTTACACACACACTTACTTGCCTTAGGTTATACTAAATTATTCATGTATAAAAAAAAAACACGCATGTCACCTTCCTCCCTTACCCTCTGTCACACACAACCAGACACACAATGTTCATTAGCCACTCTACTCTGTGTTACTGTCGTTAAATAAACTGAATTACACCTCACTAACAACAACAAGAAGCGTCACAATGTGTCAGAATGGATCATAAACATCCACTGTGACTTACGGTACACTCCCCCTCGCTCGGTGTGTGTGTGTGTGTAAAGGACAGAGAGGAAGGTGACATACAGGATATGCTTTTTAGACATGAATAATTCAGATGAACCTAAGGCACTGTTGCCCCTCCGATGAGGAGCGTGTGTTTGTTTGTGTGTGTGTGTGTGTGTGTGTGTGTGTGTGTGTGTGTGTGTATTGGCAATATAGCAATCCATAATTTTATAATTTCATGCATTCAAACTTTCAATATTATACAACCAAGAAGTAAAAGCAGTCATTTATAATCAGTGACATGGGGGACAGGGGAAACGGAATACAAGCAGCAACAATTGATCTGAACCACTTGCTTTAAAAGCCTGCGGTTTAAAAAGTAAAAACTCAGTAAAGTCTTGTGTACACACACACCAATCTCACACACCCTTAAACTTCAGATCACAGTACGCAACCAATGCATGCCATATCGGAGGCCAAATACAGACAAGGAAAGAGTCTTTATCCTACTAGAACATTGTCATTATTTCTTTATTATTTAGCACCAGCTTCACGGCCTCCTCCTCCTCCTCCTTCGACTGACTCCTAGATGTGATTACAAAATGTGTTTTCACATTTCTGTAGGCAATTTTTCAGATTAAAAAAAAAAAAACACTTTTAGTAAGTTAGGAAGTTTCCATTCCAGACGCTTACTACATGCAGCTTATCAAAACTAAATTAAGGATTTAGGATTGTGTGGGGTGGGCAGCACGGTGGTGTAGTGGTTAGCGCTGTCGCCTCACAGCAAGAAGGTCTGGGTTCGAGCCCCGTGGCCGGCGAGGGCCTTTCTGTGTGGAGTTTGCATGTTCTCCCCGTGTCCGCGTGGGTTTCCTCCGGGTGCTCCGGTTTCCCCCACAGTCCAAAGACATGCAGGTTAGGTTAACTGGTGGCTCTAAATTGAGCGTAGGTGTGAATGTGAGTGTGAATGGTTGTCTGTGTCTATGTGTCAGCCCTGTGATGACCTGGCGACTTGTCCAGGGTGTACCCCGCCTTTCGCCCGTAGTCAGCTGGGATAGGCTCCAGCTTGCCTGCGACCCTGTAGAACAGGATAAAGCGGCTACAGATAATGAACGGGATTGTGTGGGTTTGGTCATCTCGTGTTCAGTGTGAACAGGGCTTATATGTGGAAACCTCTGGCCTAGACTTCCGACAGTGGCCTCATATTTAATTAAACAGCTACTACAGTACAATTAACAGTTATTCCACAAAATCGAGTTGTACATGAGCTGATGAGGTGCGTAGCGCCGAATTGTCTATAAGCCGTGTACGATGAGATTGAGTGGAATAACTGTTTTATTCTATCCACATTCATTGGATTTTGAGAAACAGAGCATTTTTATTTTCATTTTGAAGAACAACAAGAACTTCTTTATTCATCGCATGTACACTTGCAAAATTCCTCTCTGCATTTAACCCATCTGAAGCAGTGAACACACACACATGTACCCATACAGTGAGCAGCCCAGGGAGCAGTTGAGGGTTTAGGTGCCTCGTTCAAGGGCACCTCAGCCCAAGGCTGCCACATGTTACCCTAACCACACATCTTTGGACTGTGGAGGAAACCGGAGCACCCGGAGGAAACCCACAGACACGGGGAGAACATGCAAACTCCATACAGAAAGGCCCTCGCTGGCCTCGAACCCAGAGCCTTCTTGCTGTGAGGCGACAGTTCTAACCACTACACCATCGTGCCGCTTTTATTTATTTCTATCAATGAAGAGTTTATAACATCAACGAAACGGACTTCATGTTAAAACTGTTAATGTTATAGTCAGGCTGTCTGTTGTTGCCCAAATGAGGATGGGTTCCCTTTTGAGTCTGGTTCCTCTCGAGGTTTCTTCCTCATGTCGTCTGAGGGAGTTTTTCCTTGCCACCGTTGCCGCAGGCTTGATCATCCGGGATAGATTAGGGATAAAATTAGCTCATGTTTAAAGTCTTTTAAATTCTGTAAAGCTGCTTTGCGACAATGTTTATTGTTAAAAGTGCTATACAAATAAACTTGACTTATCAAATTTTTTGCAAATTTGATAAATTAAAAGCTTCATACAAAACGTCTGACAAAATCATTTCCGCTTAGAATGTAAACAATCTGGCAACATGACAGGAGCAATTTGTGAAAACACGATAATAGTAATTCTTGAAAAATTTACAAAAAAAAAAAAAGAGTCACGTTCTTACCACCAAATACTTTTATTCCATATTTTATTGCCTTTTTGTATTTTTTAGGGTTTTGTTTTCGAGTAGACTTTTAATTTTGTCCTCGGTTGGTTCAGTAACGCGCCGCCATTTTGTTTTTCTCTACTCACGGTATATGAGCCGATATCCTAGTAGTAGAATAGCCAATCAGAGCACGTGATTGCTCATATCCAGTGAATATGGACAGAACAACATGCCTTGTTTAGTGCATGCTGACCAAAGGAGCTTTCTGTCATGTTGCAGATCTCCGCTGGTATAAAAAAAAAAAAAAAAAAATCAGTTTCTCAGAAGGGCTGTAACACAGCATATTATGAGTTACTGCGGTCCAGACTTAAAGTGCATATCCTGGACCAATTTCGTGTTTTTTATATGAAAGTATGTGCCTTTACACGCTCATCCAGAAGGGTAATTTTGCACAAGGCCATCTGTCTACAGCAGGAAAAAAAAAAAAAAAACACGTCTGGAAAAATCCCAAGGGAGTCTGGAGCCAGATTCGTGACGTCACCTGCGGAAGCGCCAGCAGGCTGCGAGAGCTTTGCACGGTTTCAGTGCACAGCCTGTGTAGACCAAGCGCTCCCATTTCTCTCTCATTGTCCGGTCTTTTGGGAAACGATGAGTACTAATCCCATCAAGATTGGTGTTGCTACACCCTCCTACACTACATCTGTTAACCATTTTAATAATTACGCGATAACGTTGAAGAAATTTGCAGAAAACCACCAGGTCGTTTTCTCAGAAACAAACCAGCGCTGACGTAGGATTCAGAGCGAGGCGTCCCGTACGCGACGTCACGAAAATCAATGTTTCCCGGGAAATCCAAATGCCAAATTTATTCAGAGGCGGACCAATTCGCCTCAAATGGCTTGATTTCAACTGAATTTTTCTGGTATTGCGCAAGGTAAAAAAAAAATTGCACAAAATGCAATTTTAGAATTTTAGAAAGTCCGCACTATAATGACAGGCATACTAACACCTTCTGTGCGCTTCGACAGCGCATTGATACCTGCACTCAGGAGTGAAGGTATCAATGCGCTGTCGAAGCGCGCAGAAAGTGTTAGTACGCCTGTCATTATAGTGCGGACTTTCCATAGCATAGAAAATCGCTACGTTTCAATTTACGTAACTGAACTTTGTTTCATATCACTGGTCATATAAACCTATGTAAACAGGAAAAACGCGGAAGAGTTTGGTCGCATCTAACTACAGCCCCAAAAAATACCATTGGCCATGCTGAGCCTAGCTACATTGCTAACAGGAGTGACAGCGCGTCTGACTGCGTCTGACTGACTGGGAGGTCGCACAAAGCTCAGAGAGGTACGGAGCAGCTCGTCTCAATTCAGAGAAGAACATATTTCATTATGGAAGTACGGTGGACTGTTCCTTTAAGCCTCAGGTTGTAATGGGGTTTAAAACAACAACAACAACAACAAAACTCTATTTAAAGTTACACGTGCTGTAAAAAATCGTCAAGTTAGAAAACACTGGGTTGAGGTCTGAGCAATCCTGAGGACTTTGAGTTCATATTGTTGTAGAGTTTACATCAGAGACTGAGATATCAGCCAGAAAAAGCGACACAGCGCGAGCGCACACGGTTTTCCATCAGAGGGATCTATAACCTTCACTCACAGATACTGTGCTGTTGGTTTATTACTTTCATCCATTGTTCAGCTATGCTCTTTGTTCAGTATATCAGATAAAAACATTTCATATAGGTACCTTTGTAGCTACACAAACTAAATGTAGCCCATCTGTTGCTTTCCCTTTCTGTCAGCTGAAAGCCATCACCACTGACCAAATATTATTTGGGTGGTGTTTCATTCTCAGCACTGCTGTGACACTCACAAGATAGGTGTGTGTGTGTGTGTGTGTGTGTGTGTGTGTGTGTGTGTGTGTGTGTGAGAGAGAGAGAGATGCTGGTATCAGTCAGTACACACACACACACACCGTATTTACCTACTGCACCTTATGAAACACACCTCTTTTTTTGTACCAACATAGGGATCTAACGCTACGTTCACACTGCAAGGCTTAATGCTCAATTCCGATTTTTTTGTGAAATCCGATTTTTTTGTGAAATCCGATTTTTTTGTGAGGTCGTTCACATTAACAAATATATGCGACTTGTATGTGATCCTCAGTATGAACGAAAAGCGACCTAAAAGTGTTCCGCATGCGCATTGCAGGATACGACGACGTCACACGCAGTGAGCATGGCCAGTGTTTACGGAAGTAAAACCGCCCGGTTGCGGTATGACCCATCCAATCTCGCTTGAATAGCTGCATCCCCCCAAATGGAAATCAGCTCCCTAACCTCTGCGTCCTTCCATTGAGAAGATTCAGAACCTTCACAGCCCGAAGCGTCCCTCGCATTGATGTCATGCGCAGGGGCGCAGATACGTTTTTTGAACTGGGGGGGACAAAAAACTGGGGGGACAAAGCTGCCAGCAAACCAACCCCAACCCCGATATGCCTGTCAAACTTGTTAGTAACCATAGCAACCAAGCTCGAGCTCGCAACCTGTGCAGTCTGCGCAGCTCAACCAACCGAATATCAGTCTTTGTTTTGTTTTATGTGAGTTGTTGCAACTATATGTATACACTGCTGTGCACCTCAATAAACCGAATGGTAATTAGTCTTTTGATTTTTCCGTGAGGTTTGCCTTTATGCAAAGAAAGACAGCATAGACGTTTTTTCCTCCCTATAAGTGGGGGGGGACCGAGCGAAGTGAATTTAAATCTGGGTGGGACGAGTCCCACCCTCTATCTGCGCCCGTGATTATGCGCCATGTTGTTGTAACTTTTTTTGAGAGACCCGCCGCCTACTTCAGCGCAGAATAGTGTGGCTTGTTGATGACGTGTAAGTCGGATGAATGCGACCTGGCGGTTCAGACTGGAGTCGCATATGAAAAGAGCGGATAGGAATCGGAATTAGGACCACATATCCTGGGTCCAACGGCCTGGGTCGGATTTGAAAAAATCGGATCTGTGTCGTTCATATTGTCAATAAAAGATCGGATACAGGTCACATATGGGCGAAAAGATCGGATTTGAGTCACTTCAGCCTGCAGTGTGAACGTAGCCTTCATCTCCATCCGAATTTCTGCAAAGCTGCATCGTGACGATGTCTATTACACAAATAAATCTGAATTCATCGACAGTGAATTTACACCGGAGCTTGGCAAAAGTGACAGATTGAGAATGTTTTATATCAAAGGCGTGGTGCTTTCAGACATCACGGGGTTGTTTTTCCATGCTACAATAATTTTATTATGTGTGTATCAATCTATGACCAAAGTGTGGTGCTAAGTCAGAACACACACACACCGAGGTCAGCTCATAAACTGACCCCTAAGTACAGCTCTAAGGAAGGTGGACATAAAAAACCAGCTCATGACCAAAGTGCAGTCTCAGAATGTGTATGCTTTCATTCATCATCACTTTATTTAAGGGCTCAAGATAGATTTTCTTACTGGCATCCAGTAAAATACAATAAAGTGATAGACAGGACCAGTCAAAAGTTTGGGCACACCTTTTAATTCAATGGATGTTGTTTATTTTTATGAATTAATTAAAAGACACTTCATGTCTTAAAGTAATGATGGATGTCGTTTCTCTTTACTTAGTCGAGTGGTTTTTGACATAATCTGGATTACTACAGTTGTGAAATAGGGTTATTTACTGTATTTTTATTATTAGCTCAGTCCGGCGGCGTCCACATTTCACGAAAATCGCTTCTTCTCTCTCAGTTCTTCACTGATTTTTATTCTTTTTGGCAGGAGGGTAGGTCTGCCTGGGATGCATATAGCTTCTATGCAAATTTATATAACTGCAATTAATAATGAAGATATGGAGTAATTAAGCCCTAACGAGCAGTTTCCACACAAATCGCTTCTTCTCCCTCAGTTCTTCACTGATTTTGATTCTTTCTGGCATGAAGGTAGGGGTACCTAGGGTGCATATAACTTCTACCCAGATTTGCTAAAGTACAATTATTAATGAAGTTATGGACTAATGAAGTGAAGCCTTAATGAGCAGTTCAACAAAAATCGCTTCTTCTTGGTCAATTCCTCACCATTTTGGGTTCTTTCTGGCAAATAGGTCGGTATTCCTAGGGTGGATATCGCTTCTATATATAGCTTGCAACATTTATTGCGCAAGGTGGCCCACTTTAGATCGTTCCTTCTGGACTAGACGGGGCCGGAGTGAGCTACGCCGTCATTGACGGTCTCGTTTACTGTTTGACACATTAAGAAGGCAAAAAATTGCACTAATTAACTTTTGACAAGGCACCTGTTCACTGAAAACCATTCCAGGTGACTACCTCATGAAGCTGGTTAAGATAATGGCAACAGTGTGCAAAGCGTCATCAAGGTAAACGCTGGCTACTTTGATGAATCTGAAACAGGGGTTTTCAAAGTGTGGGAGAGTGAGCCCCCCCTCAGAGAGCAAATAAACAACAGCGCCCCCCCTTACAATTTTTGTTGTTGCTATACTTAATGTTCCATTCGTATTTAAAAAAATGGTTGTTGTACACATTTTTATTTTTTTTCTTTTACACATTTTAAACATCTGCTTTTTGAAAACATCTTTTTTACACATTTAAAACATCTGTGCTTTTTTAAAACATCTTTTTTTACACATTTTAAACATCTGTGCTTTTTAAAGCCTCTTTTATACATTTTAAACATCTGCTTTTTGAAAACATCTTTTTTACACATTTAAAACATCTGTGCTTTTTAAAGCCTCTTTTATACATTTTAAACATCTGCTTTTTGAAAACATCTTTTTTACACATTTAAAACATCTGTGCTTTTTAAAGCCTCTTTTATACATTTTAAACATCTGCTTTTTGAAAACATCTTTTTTACACATTTAAAACATCTGTGCTTTTTTTAAATATCTTTTTTACACATTTTAAACATCTGTGCTTTTTTTAAAACATCTTGTTTTACACATTTTAAACATCTGTGCTTTTTAAAACCTCTTTTGTACACATTTTAAGCATCTGTGCTTTTTTAAAACCTCTTTTTTACACATTTAAAACATCTGTGCTTTTTTAAAATATCTTTTTTTTACACATTTTAAACATCTGTGCTTTTTTTAAAAACATCTTTTTTACACATTTAAAACATGTGCTTTTTAAAGCCTCTTTTATACATTTTAAACATCTGCTTTTTGAAAACATCTTTTTTACACATTTAAAACATCTGTGCTTTTTAAAGCCTCTTTTATACATTTTAAACATCTGCTTTTTGAAAACATCTTTTTTACACATTTAAAACATCTGTGCTTTTTTTAAATATCTTTTTTACACATTTTAAACATCTGTGCTTTTTTTAAAACATCTTGTTTTACACATTTTAAACATCTGTGCTTTTTAAAACCTCTTTTGTACACATTTTAAACATCTGTGCCTTTTTAAAACCTCTTTTGTACACATTTTAAGCATCTGTGCTTTTTTAAAACCTCTTTTGTACACATTTAAAACATCTGTGCTTTTTTAAAATATCTTTTTTTTACACATTTTAAACATCTGTGCTTTTTTTAAAAACATCTTGTTTTACACATTTTAAACATCTGTGCTTTTAAAGCCTCTTTTGTACACATTTTAAACATCTGTGCTTTTTTAAAATCTCTTTTTTACACATTTTAAACATCCGTGCTTTTTTAAAACCTTTTTTTACACATTTTAAACATCTGTGCTTTTTTAAAACCTCTTTTTTACACATTTTAAACATCTGTGCTTTTTTAAAACCTCTTTTTTTACACATTTTAAACATCTGTGCTTTTTAAAGCCTCTTTTATACATTTTAAACATCTGCTTTTTGAAAACATCTTTTTTACACATTTAAAACATCTGTGCTTTTTAAAGCCTCTTTTATACATTTTAAACATCTGCTTTTTGAAAACATCTTTTTTACACATTTAAAACATCTGTGCTTTTTAAAGCCTCTTTTATACATTTTAAACATCTGCTTTTTGAAAACATCTTTTTTACACATTTAAAACATCTGTGCTTTTTAAAGCCTCTTTTATACATTTTAAACATCTGCTTTTTGAAAACATCTTTTTTACACATTTAAAACATCTGTGCTTTTTTTAAATATCTTGTTTTACACATTTTAAACATCTGTGCTTTTTAAAACCTCTTTTGTACACATTTTAAACATCTGTGCCTTTTTAAAACCTCTTTTGTACACATTTTAAGCATCTGTGCTTTTTTAAAACCTCTTTTTTACACATTTAAAACATCTGTGCTTTTTTAAAATATCTTTTTTTTTACACATTTTAAACATCTGTGCTTTTTTTAAAAACATCTTGTTTTACACATTTTAAACATCTGTGCTTTTAAAGCCTCTTTTGTACACATTTTAAACATCTGTGCTTTTTTAAAATCTCTTTTTTACACATTTTAAACATCCGTGCTTTTTTAAAACCTTTTTTTACACATTTTAAACATCTGTGCTTTTTTAAAACCTCTTTTTTACACATTTTAAACATCTGTGCTTTTTTAAAACCTCTTTTTTTTACACATTTTAAACATCTGCTTTTTTAAAACCTCTTTTTTACACATTTTAAACATCTGTGCTTTTTTAAAACCTCTTTTGTACACATTTTAAACATCTGTGCTTTTTTAAAACCTCTTTTTTTACACATTTTAAACATCTGTGCTTTTTTTTTAAAAAAAAAAAACATCTTGTTTTACACATTTTAAACATCTCATATCATCGTTAGCTAGCACCTCTTGGCAGACAACACACTGTGGCAGTGGAGCATCTTCAGATCCAGTCCATGAAAATCCAAACTTTAAATAATTGTGGTCATACTTCCTTTTTTTTTTTGCTTGGCCCAGACTCTGTCTCCTCACTCACTGTAGCTTTAGGTACTGAAAATCGATCCATTTTGTCTCTGGCAAAGGCTAGCTGAAGTTCGCTAAATGTCCGCAATAGTAATTTATTCTGGTTTATTTTTCCTCACGTTGCGCCCCCCCTGAAGAACTCTGGCACCCCCTAGAGGAGGCGCGCCCCACACTTTGAAAAGCCCTGATATGAAACATACATTTTTGTTTGCCACATAATTCCAGATGTTATTTCATAGTTCTGATGTCCTCAGTATTGTTCTACAATGCAGAAAATGGTCACAATAAAGAAAAACTTATGAATGAGTAGAGTAGGGGTGTACAAACTTTTGACTGTGACTGCATGTACCTACAGCTGCAAACACTGCACCGCTCTGAAAGCATAGTAAACCCTTTCTCAAAGGTTGTTTTAGCGCAGTACTCAGAGTGGCATCTCAAATGAAATGTATCCTCTCTGATATAACTCTCACAGAGATTAAAATTAACATGGCACGAGCAGGTAACCTGCGTTAGCCTCATACACAAAGACATGATCAAATTAGTATAATCAATCATTTATTATACAGAAAACTGCAATCATGGCATTGTGACACAAGGCTTTTACACCGTGTGTAGCTCTAATGATAACAGCCTGCTGGATCACACGCCGCTTTCCTTTTCTCTCTAACTGATGTCTAGTTGAGATGGTATGGAGTTAGTCAGTCATTTTTTATTATTATAGCAACTAAAACCTTTAAAAAAAAAGTGATTACAAGTTGGCATGGTTTCTAATTGAAATTATTTCTTGGTTTTCAAGGAGAACTGAAGTCGTTCTTAAACTTGCTTTATTTCTTAATTAACGCGTTATTCAATTACATTCTCGGTTTTAGTAACCTTATATCGTGACTCGTATTGGCAACTAATTGCAATTAAATATTATACTTATCGGCCTGTTCGGTCTTAAGCCGTGTTGAATTTAGTTCGTTTGGTCCACGGCAGGCGTCGCTTATCCGCGCGATCTTCACGAGACTTGTGCGAGACTTCGAAACGTGAAGTGTCAGCCAGGTGTCAGTGCCGCCATTTTGAAAACTGCTTTCCAAACGAAGTATTGCACAAAAACGAGTTTAAATGACGATTACTGCCGACTTTTTTCAAACTTTCCTGATTGCTATCAAAACAAAAAAAACTTCCGGCTTGATTACGTCAGCATTCGAAAGAGGGCGTGTGTGTCTTTTGACAACGTTGGCAGATGGCGGTCACTTTGATTTCCGCTGTACGTTTTACTTCCGTCCTACGATGTCTCGCACAGGTCTCAACGAATCTCGTTTACGGCCGTCGCTTTGACATACGGACTGATATATTACAGAGCGTATTTCAAACACTCATAACTTGCTATAGCAGCGACAAAATAGCGATCAAAAATGCATTGCTGTATTTAATAAAATTAGATAAATAGGATTTTGATAATAAAAAATCTGCCTTCAGTTCTCCTTTAATACCTGCACCTTGCTCTTTTGGTCTATTTCCATCCTATTTCTTTTTTTTTTTTTTTCAGGTCCAGACTTCACACATTTCTGTCAACAGGGAAGCCATGACCTAATGGTTTGAGAAGCAGCTTTGGGACTAAAAGGTTTCCGGTTCGATTCCCTGGAGCAGCAGGAATGGCTGAAGTGCCCTTGAGTAAGGCACCGAACCCCCAGGCTGCTCTGGATATGTTGTACGTTGCTCTGGATAACAGCGTCTGCTAAACGCCTGTAATGTATTGGTCAAGTAACGTCTCTCAGCTCAGTCCTGTTTCATGATGGATCTAATATGGCACAGACGCTGATTCTTAATTTGTTCCCACAATAACTGCATCGAGTTTAACATGAATAATCTTACCTTTCATCTTGAATCTGAATATCTTTGGCCCAGGAGACAGGCGGCTCTATCACAAAGCCCATGTCATCATGGGAGCTGGAAGATGATTGGTCAGACAGGAGAGGAGGAAGAACAGGCGGCCTATCATCTTCAATGATGACGGTGTCATCCTGAGGCATGTTCACAGTAGGGGACAGCTGGTAGTTACCTGAGACAGATCGGAGAGAACAGTACAGGGAGTGTGTAAGTATTAAACACATACGCTGGAACAGTAAAGAACGACATGTCTGACAGAAAGAGTGGTGATGGAGCTGAAATAAAAGGAGCTGTTGCTCACCGATGAGAACTAAAATCTCAGTCATGTTCCTCTGTTAAGGGATGAAACAGGTGCAGAAGATGCAGCAGAGACATTATAACTGTCAGGACACTTAAAAGAGATACGCAGAGCCATGGCCTCACTTTCGTTTATAAATGCCTTGAGACCTCAAGAATGGCACAGGAATAGTTTTAAACATTAACAAATTTAAGATAGTAATTTTTACGATTAAAGTGATTTATATAGGTAGCAGTCTGAGTGAATGACCTTGACGTCTGTAACGTCACAGCAGGAAGTCTATCAGTCTCATCGCCATTTCCGCTATACTAAAGCACAGAGCTGACTGCAACTCCGAGCCTCCATTTTGAGCTAATTTTTCGCCATGCCACATAGATGTGTTGCTGGCGGGTGCAGCAACATGACAGAAGGTGGATTTACGTTGCATTCATGACCCAAGAACGTTCAAACTGCAAAGATCTGGACGCGTTTTGCGAGAAGTTCACGGGCACATTGGGCGCCTACAAAGTGGTCTCTCCTCTGCTCTGCACATTTTACTGAAGACTCGTACGAGACTTCTGATCTGTTGAGGAGCGTTGGCTATTAGCCTGTATTGAAAGAGGGTGCAGTACCAACAATTAAAGGAAAAGAAAACTATAAGAAAAGTAAGTTCAGTTGCACCATTTCTCCCGGAGTGTGAGCTGAGCAGTAATGGCGGAGTACTCAGTATGGAGAAAATGGAGAATGAGTGGACCACCCATCTGATTTCTCCGCTGGATATGCTTTTTTTTTCTTCCCCCGCTGGATATGCTTGCCTCAGCAGCCCTTACCTGGAAGAAGCGAAGAACTGAAAGTCAGACCGTTTCAAAACAATTGGCCACAGGATCGGCCTTCAAGAAGCGAGAATGCAGACGGGTAAGCTGCGATTCTTATTTGTTTACCTGCATTTAGATTAATACATGTAACTTGTATTGTGTGTTTAAGTTACCGGTATAAGATGATTTAATTTGCTTCAGAATGTGATCGTCTCAGTTCATCTGATTATTTAATTAGCCTTTTACGTTTTATCAGTGAAAATGCATGCATGTACATGCATGTTGCATAAGTTATAACACCCTATCCTGTTTTAATGAGAGTCACATGAGACTGTCAGTTCAATTCCATCCAATTCTCTGGACGGCTTTGCTCTCTGGATTTATTTCGTAAGGTGGGGGCCTCCGTGGCTGACGTATTACTATCGGATTCACTTTCCGATAGTTCGAACTGATACGGTTCTACATGTATAGCAGTAGCATGTACACACACTCCAATTTCAGGACTATCACAGTCCGATGGATTACTATCTGAGGAATCCGAAGAATCTCCACTAAATCCAAACGAAGAAGCCAATGGAACCGCTCTCGCCTGCCGAGTCTGGCTTTGGTCTATAGCACCGGTTTCCACTGTGACGTCACGCACTCAGGGCTGGCTGGCTCAGCGGGGCAGCTCAAATGCCAAGTTTGCGGTCGATTTTAACTCTCAAAAATATTTTTTTTATTCCCATTTATGCAGCATACAAGAGTCAAGGATGGAGATACTATCTACTCAAAAATGTATTTAAAAATAAGAGGTTCTGCGTATCTCCTTTAAGTATAAATCTAAGGTTTATACTTGTTGCATGACTGTGTGCACACATGCAGAAGCACTGGCAATCCGTTGTTCATGCATGTGCCTGCGTATCTCGTAAATCTGGAGTATTAAAACCGATATGCATTGAATGGCATGCAAGAGCCACAACATCCATGTACGTCAGGGTTTCTATGTCAAACCAGAATGTTTTAGCGATTTCATGCACAGCAAAATGAAACACACTTGAGAGATATCATTCTTAAAAACGTTCTGCCGTCGTTGTGATTGTTGGCATGATCTGTCTCTCATATCAAAAACTATGACTTTACATTCAAGTATTTACTAACCCAGAAAATATACCCATGTTGTCAGGATGCCAGACAGTTGACTGCCCAAACCGTGATTGTATGGAGAGCTGTGCCAAGGCAAGCGCTCATCTGGGGGGCAGAAGAAACGCTTCAAGGACAACCTCAAAGTGTTCCTCAAAACCGAAGAAATCGAACTCAACTCCTGGGAGCCGCTTGCTCAGGATCGTCCAGCATGGCAAGCAAAGCTCACCAGTGGTGCATGTGCAGCAGAGATGAAACGCATCGTCGAGGCCCAGAAGAAACGAGCTGTGTGGAAGGCTCGGACTATCGCCACCCCCACTACAGAACCTACCCACGCGTGCCTGGCATGTGGGCGTACCTTCAAAACCCGGATTGGCCTCATCAGGCACCTCAGGACCCAAAACCACCACCCACCAAATTGAAGTCATGGTCATCTTTGACCCCAAAGGACAAACATCATCATCAACCCGAAAGATACCGAAGCCTGGTACACAAAACAGACCTTTTGGTAGGGTTGAAGCTTACAGGAGCGATAGGTTAACTGCAAAACAGGTCAGCTTTGCATTACTCAGTAAAAAAGCAAAAAAATATGGAATAAAAGTATTTGATGGTAAGAATGTTCTCTTTTTTATTTTTCAAGAATTATTCTTCTAGCTTTTTTCACAAATTGCTACTGTCATTTCGCCGGTTTGTTTACATTCTAAGCTGAAATGATTTTGTCGGACGTTTTGTACAAAGTATTTATTTATCGAATTTGCAAAAAATAAAAATGCTCTGTTTCTCAAAATCCAAGTGAATGTGGATAGAATAAAACAGTTATTCCACTCAATCTTATCGTACATGGCTTATAGCCGACTCAGCACTACACACCTCGACGGCTATCGGCTCATAGACAACTCGATTTCATGGAATAACCGTTAAATAGCTCATGATATAACTTGGCAGAGCTAAATGGCCCAAATTTATTCACACTAAGACAAGAAATTAAACAAAGAAACTGTCACTCGGACTAATGATTCTCGACATCGGAGCCAAAACATAAAATTCTGTGCTACGGCACCACCAACAGACCAAATGAGCTCGTATGTCTTGCCCGAGTGCGATCAATTTACCAGACCGTATGCTTGCACAACCTTGTTTTTTGGTCTGCGGGACTTTTAACTGGAGAAAATAACAATTTGTTGGCTGTTACAATTACGGAGTTTGTTACAACTTGAAATCTCCAGGTTTCCTCAAAGCTATTGCGTTTGTTTTCATTATCACAGTCAATTTACCAGCTTAAGAACAATTATATGTAATTGCTACCAGGGGGTGGGGGGTGATATTTACTCCGGCTTCCTCTTCGCATGATTATAACTCGTATTCAACTTCACAGTGTCGCCAAGAGTGACAAATTTACTTTAATGGAAATGAATTAGCTTTAATAGTTTGCAATACTGAATAGGAAGAACAGAGTTAAAGACCTCTCCTGGGGTAAAAACTTTAATAAGCACTTGCTGAAAGGTAGGCACTAAGAGTCCTCTCTATATCGACTGTAAGACAAAAGTAAACCTCAAAGTTGTTAGGAGCTGTTGAAAGGTCATAGTCTTCAGAGTCTTCATTTCACATCTCAGTGCCTTCAATTTATGACTATTTCCTTTAATAAGCCATGCAAACCTGCCCCTCGACTGGCTTCAGGCACAAGGGACAGCAGGGCTGCAGGAGCCGACCTTCATGTCATTACTGCCTACTTTTACATTGAAATTGCAAAGTAAACACATTTCAAATTAAGTTTCATAGAAGGACTTCGGAGCACAGGTAATGGCTGCAGCTGAAAAACAGTAAGGTGTTGATTATTAAACGGTCATAAAGGTAAACCATAATAACGGACCTTTAGAAAACCCTTCAAGGGTCCTTTGGATAGTTCAGGGTTATGAGCTTCAGAAGTGTCAACACTGCTAACCGGGAAATCCATGCAGGCAAAGAAACATTATTTTAAAAATTAGTAAGAAAACAATGAGGGGGGAAAAGTCTGGTATAGACTTCTACTTAATAATAAGCAGTGCCTATAGATTTTTTTTTTTTAGTGACCCAAGCGACCACAGTTAATTATTGGCTCCCAAGACCAATGCTCGCGAATTCTCAGCTCAAAGTTCACGGAGATAAAGTTGGTAAAGTAGCCACTGCCAGAAACAAATAGGCTTCTTTCAAATCTGGTATCATTTTTTTCTGAATGCGCCGAATTCGCATTTCTGCCAGACAAATTTAGTTGTGTTTGTTCCGACCAATGCTTTAGCAGGGATGGATCCAGCCCAAGAATCTGACAGATGCACATTCGCAGAAATATTTTCACGAATTTTACCAGATTGCTATGGATTTTCACAGAGCATGCCGAGCCCTTTCCCGAAGAGGCTAGCTATGACCGCGGCTCGGCCTGCTCTTTGCCCCTGAAGCCCTGTGCGAGTGCAGCTCGCTGAAAACTTTAATATGAGCCCTGGCTCCAGCTGTGCACGGACATTGGGATTTAAAAACTCATAACTCGGCCACCGAAAGTCCAAGCCCGCCAAACTTGACAGGCACTTCCCTCTCCCAGAGACCTTTCAAAACAGCCTAGGCATGGCCCGCTATGTTATTCGCGGTGAATTTTGAATTTCAACCTCTTTCTGGAACATTCTAGTGGTTTGACCTAGATTAGTTGTCTGACGTCACGCTATACAAAGCATGGTGAGAATACAGGTAATAAGGCCAGGTAAGCATCACTGCTTACTACAGGTAGTCAGGTCCTGAACCATTGGTCTGTTGGTTGAGCGTGGCTATAGCAGTAAAGTAAACAAACACCCTGTGACCGATGCTAAGTGGTGTATATATATTTCTGACCGATGCACATGCATCGGTCTGGATTCGTCCCTGGCTTTAGCCTCGAAAGCATCATTTTCAGGTGGCTCTAGTTGTTTAGCTACGGTTAAACAGTAGAGCTTGGCATCTCTGTATAGAATCTTTCAGAGTTTCCCCAGGAGGACAACTGAACCTTACAACTTTTGGATTTAACCCATTTGTATTGATTTTATTTGCATTTCTTTCTAAAAGTGCATGCTACTTAAGACACAAATGTCAACATGGACAGTCAAAGTGGACGATATGCATGTAGAATGTACTGTAAAGTGTCTCGCTAAAACGTAATCGTCTGGAATGATTACAACACACGAGTGATTAAAAGCAAAGTACCACCTCACACACTGTCCCATAACAGACTGGCAAGTTAAAGATTGTGTTCTGTTTACTGAAAATATCATTCTGGTTGTTGCTTCTGTAGATTTTAACACATCCTTCTCTGTGCACTGCATTTTCCAGTCCGTACATGTATGCAACACTCAAAATTCAGAGGGTAACAATACCTAATCAAGCTTTCTGACTTCGCTTAGATGCTTATCCCAGCCCATCATTCCTCTTCCCTTTGTCTCCACTGCCTCGGCTGCTGAAATCACGTCTGTGCATCAGCCTGGCAAGTCCGCCAATCTTCCATGACGCTCACAATAAAAGAAGATCCAGAGGTCCTGTCGCATGGCTCTCGCTGCCAAACTTCCAACAGCGCAAAAGGTAATTCAATAACACGTCTCTTCGGGGATCTTAGAAGTGCTCACTTCTGATCAGCGAAAGTTCGTTAACTTTAACTCAGCCTAATGAGATTGGCAGAGGAATTAACAGCACTGCGATTAGCATTCAGCTGCTCCAGACATTCATTAATAAATCATTAAAGCTACTTGCAAGACAAGCAAGGCAAATTTCCAGTCCATTTAATGGTGACAGACAGCGACTCACAGGTTTGACTTAAAATACTATCTTGAAAGAGGCAAGCCATTGCAGGCCAATTTCGAGCATGCTGAGTGCAGGAACTTTAAACAGCTTATCCTTCAGGGTTCTAATTAGGGCCGAGAAAATAGAAGCAAACTTTCCTTTGATTTTAGCAGTGGAGCATGACAAGACTAGGAGTGTAGATATTAGTGAAGGCTGTTTTGCTGCTCTGTATACAGTAGGTAGTAATGAAGATGAGCTTGCCAAGAGAAGTGTTAAGCAAACTATTTCTCACTTGTTAACTTGTCAAGCTAGAAGTTAATCGTGGATTACAATCGCTAAGCTACAGTGAAACTACTAGATTGGTTCAGTAGCGAGCTAGACTATAAGCTACGACACTAAATACACTGAGCTGCTTTGTCAAACTGAGGAAAATCAACTGTGACATTTTCATTTTATCGCGCGGTTAATTTATTGCACAAAATAACATTTACACACTTGGTACAAGGTATGCTGGAACGAACAGAGTTCGCCTTTCTATTCTGAAACCATTCTTAGACGGTTTACTCCACTCCTATTCAGTAGTTCTGGAAATTTCTAGCTAGCTAGTTGAGACTTACGAGTGGCTTGCACCGTGCAGTGCACCCTCTGTATTTACTTTCATGCAGTCTTCTCTTTATGGTAGATTTGGATATTGATACGCCTAACTCCTGGAGAGTGTTGTTCATTTGGTTGGCTGTTGTGAAGGGGTTTCTCTTCACCATGGAAATTATTCTGCGATCATCCACCACTGTTGTCTTCTGTGGGCATCCAGGTCTTTTTGCATTGATGAGTTCACCAGTGCTTTCTTTCTTTCTCAGGATGTACCAAACTGTAGATTTTGCCACTCCTAATATTGTAGCAATTTCTTGGATGGGTTTTTTCTGTTTTCGCAGCTTAAGGATGGCTTGTTTCACCTGCATGGAGAGCTCCTTTGACCGCATGTTTTCTTCACAGCAAAATCTTCCAAAAGCAAGCACCACACCTCAAATCAACTCCAGGCCTTTTATCTGCTTAATTGAGAATGACATAACGAAGGAATTTCCCACACCTGCCCATGAAATAGCCTTTGAGTCAATTGTCCAATTACTTTTGGTCCCTTTAAAAACAGGGTGGCACATGTTAAGGAGCTGAAACTCCTAAACCCTTCATCCAATTTTAATGTGGATACCCTCAAATGAAAGCTGAAAGTCTGAACTTTATGTCCATTATATAACTAGAACTTGAATATGTTTCAGTAAACAGGTAAAAAAACAAAATTTGTGTCAGTGTCCAAATATATATGGACCTAACTGTACATATGCTATATTTACTGTATGGACATGGGATCAGAAAACTATTTTATTCATAAGCAGTAAACACATGGACCCATAGGGTACCTAGTTTTTTCACGAGATCTTCCTTCATATTCATCACAAGTGCTACCGGGCGAGGCTTGTTTTGTCTGGCAACACTTGTTTTGTATTTTTTGCTGTTTTGTTTTCGGGTAGTTTTTATTCCATCCTCGGGTGGTTCAGCAACACGCTCCGCCATTTTGTTTTTCTCTACTTACGGTACATGAGCCGATATCCTAGTAGTAGAGTAGCCAATCAGAGCGCGCGATTGCTCATATCTGGTGAATGTGGATAGAATAAATGTTGTTAATTTATTGTTTCGTTGAATTAATTGAACAGAAAGTATGTAGCTAATGCAAATATCCAGCAAGGTTATCAAGCACAGCAAAAACAAAATAAAAACCCTAACAGGCTCCCTACCTTGAGTGTGCTTAAAATTTTCACCGTCTATAATATTGTCGCTTCTGGTTTGCGCAGCTTACAAACGGATGTCTGTCCATTACTGTGTGAATCTTTCATGCTCGTGAACATGAAGACACATGGCTGGAGATGTTCGATATTCTTGTTTGCAATTCATGGCGTTAACCTAGAAGCATCACTTAACCCTTTCACTACTGCAGGCCACTATTGCGGTCTCATTGTAGGAGAGAAACCCCTTCGAGAAAAAGCTATGCAGTGGTGAAAGGGTTATTTGTCCTTAATACTGGCCAAGAGTCTGGTGACAGGAGAAGTTCAGCACACTGGATTTAATGATGGAGAACTGACAAGAGACATTTACACCTCACATGCCAATCCAAATGTGCATGTCTGTTCACAAAAAACAACGGTGTGAAAGAGCTACAGCGGATGCACTCTAATAGTGATGAAAGCAAGAATATCAAAACACCCTTGGCCTTATTTCTCTGTGTTGACTTCAGTGGATCAAAGTCTCCCTGCTTCAGTGACGGAGACATCCCCTTGAACTTCCCTCATCTCACATGCTAACTGATATTTGCTAACGTGTTTGTTCCTATAATCTTCAAACATGTCTACAGTTTTACAGAGAAACAAAAGCTGCTTGAGCAAAACAACGTCTGGAAGAATGTGAAAAAGTGGGGCGCCTTCGCTCGCTCGCTCACGCACAACACAACTTTAATTGGCTTCATTTCTGATCACAGTCATGTTCTCTCACTTCAACCCAGCAAACCTTCCGACTCGAGTGCCAGGTTCTCTAAACAAGGATGGCTCAGCGGCATTCCACTTGCTTCCACTAAATAACACGAGAACAGGTACGGCCCGGGCCACTCCAGTGCCACTGAAAGGAATAATTAAGTCGATAAAGAAAAGAAAATGCTTCAGAGACTACACTTCTATAACACGGTGCTAATTAGCTTGCTAGTGAGAATGCACACTCGACTGCATGAAGCTAATAAATATGAGTGTCGCGAATAACTGAACTCCCCAGATGGCTCATGCTGAATTCCTGAAGGAATGAGGTTTTCGTTTATTTATTTTGCATTACATGGTGTGGTATTGTTACGAACCAGAACGTCAAGGACGTCGCAGCTCATCTGGCCTGCCATCAAAACAACCATACCGTCAAACAGAACTGAAATGCGACAATGTGAGAGAGGACCAACCTCCACGACAAACCGCTTACAACAGGAACATCAACACAGGACTAAATTTTGTTCCCTAAGAGAAGATCGACCCAAAACATCGATCAGAACTGAATTCGCATGATAAATGAGAGAGGAGATACAATTCTAGTCAGCAGAAAATGTGTTAAGTTGACCTAAGTACTAATTTGTTCGAAAAAATTTGACAATACAATGACCAAGTGTTGCGCAGAAGGTCGAGTTCTTTCAAACAAAACAATCAGAACTGAAATCCACTGAGAACTGAGGGAGGGAGGAGACACGATTTAACTGAAAATAAACAAAGTTGTAAACACAGTTAGGAAAATCAACAAACAAACGATCAAGTTTCATTCCTCAAGGGAAGATCTACCCAAAATATCAATCAGAACTGAAATCGGGTGAGAACTGCGAGAGGAGATACAATTCTAAAGAAAAGTCCCAAAACTCGTGAAGTCGACCTAATTAGCAGCTCGTGAGCAAAAATTTGACGATACAATGACCAAGTGTTGCGCAGAAGGTTTCAAATAAAACAAACAGAACTGAAATCCATTGAGAACTGAGAGAGGGAGGAGATACGATTTAACTGAAGATAAACCAAGTTGTCAACAAACGGCCGGCCCAAGGCATAAGCGAATTAAGCGCCCGCTTAGAGCCCCACACACCACCAGGGGGCCCCCAAGAGCAGTTGGAATGCCCACCTGCGAAAATATTTTTAATTTAAAAAACGTAATATCAATGACATGATATAGCAGAAACAAAAGACACAAAAATAAGACACAAAATAACGTTTTTTGTATCATTTTCATAGTTGGTGCATTAGGTTAACTAATCCTTGCTGCTACTGCGCTCCTGCACAACCAGACGCACGTGACGTGACAGGAGTTATTCACTTCGGAAGATAGGTGGACTAGATGGCTAAGCCATGTCTCAAAAAAGAAATTATCCATCTGGGGCAGAGAAGAGGAAGAGACAAGAGGAAGAAAAAAAGCAGCAAGAAAAAGGTAAATTTGAATGTCCAATGTTACTATTTTTGTGTCATTAAGGTTGTCTATGTTCTGGCTAGGTTGGCTGGATTAGCTAACAGAATGTCGGTCATAGTAGCTAACGTTATGCTACCCAACACGACAAAATGTAGCCTCGGATATCATCTTTAGTTCTAAGCTGAGAGCCGTCGCTTTACTTACAAACTCCAACCTAAATGTCATGACTGATATTAGCTCAAGTGGACAAAGTCATTATGACTTTCTGAGTTTGTTTTGCACATTAGTGCAAAATAAACTGGTTAACTTGTTTACACATACAGTGTCTTGTCTACTGATTTGTTGTTTTACTGACAAATATGCCACACATCACTCTGAATATTTTATATTGCAATAGCCACAAGTTGCAGTATAATGTAAACCAACTAAAAGCGCAGATTATGCTGGGTGGCTAGACTAACTAGACTAACTGTGTAGCCTAAGAAATAATAAGGCAGCTAGCAGTGTAGTTTTGGTGGTGTGGGGGGCCCCCAAATCAAATTCTGCTTCGGGCCCCTTAAAGGCTTGGGCCGGCCCTGTGTCAACAAATTGAAAATCAACAAACAAACGACCAAGTTTTGTTCCTCAAGGGAAGATCGACCCAAAACATCGATCAGAACTGGAATCGGATGAGAAATCAGACAGGAGATACCGTACGATTCTAATGAGAGGCCTGGAAAATTCGCTAATTCGGCCTAACTCGCTAGCAAACAAAATTAACAAAACAACGACCGAATTTTGTGCAGAGTGATGAGTTCTTTCAAACAAAAAAAAAAATCGGAACGGAAACCCGTGGAGAACTGACGGAGGAGATACGATTTAACTGAGTTGTGGACGACGGACGCGACGCCATGGCAACAGCTCATCGGCCTCATGGTCAGATGAGCTAACCGGCAAGTGCTGTAGACTGGTCGTGTACTAAAGTGCCTGTTATAAGTTCTGAGACGCCGACCACATTTCCCACATGATGCTCGTGTAGTGTGACGTGACACACCACAGTGTCCAGTGGAAGAGAATAAAAATAAATATATGGGACAGGATTAAACAGGGATTTTTACTGTAAAGAGAAAAAAATTCTCATTTTTAAAATGATTAATAAATGCAGATGTGGGGCTGGAAGTGATGCAGCTGGACTGCTCACTGCTGGTCGGTGTTCAGTGAAGGGAAAGCTCTCTCTCTCTCTCTCTGTATTCAGGAGGACTTTCCGAATGTTCGATAATGACAAATCTTTCTGACACCTCCTCTGCACCTTGTCTAGCTCCATTAGCCAGTCAGGCTCATACAGCAGAGAGGGCAAGCGGCCTGGATGAAGTGGAGGAGTAGGAGGATGAACATCTTACTTTCAGCCCATTAAAGTGGCTGTGGAGGACAGGAAGAGAGCCGAGCCGAGCAGTCGTGTCGAGGTATTTGGAAAAATTATTTGAATAATACTATAGCAGTATATCTCAATCTGATCCCACAAATGTAGACTAGGAACTGATTTGGGTGAGATAGTCCTGAAAAGCAGACGGAATCTGTGATGAAGCCGTTTGTGTTTGGTGTTATTTTAGGTTCATTCCTCCTCACCATGTGCAGATGGCCTATTGCTCTACTGCTGATTCCTGTCACGCTGTAATCAAATGACCCCTCATGCAGCCCACCAGAAACAACAAACACACTCCTGGTGTTTTCACACAGACTCAGGCACCATGGCGTTACAGAAGCCATCCAACTGCTGCTGACGCCACTGCGTCCGTCCTCACTAGTGCTCAGATAAATTAGCAACAGAGAGACCTTTGCTTTCATGTCCTTATTGGAATGTCAAGGTCGAATGGATGTGAATAACGCACAAGGGAGGTCAACACTGAGGTGTTGCTCATGGCTGGAAGTCCAACATGGAAGCGTTGTGCACGTTTTTGTTTTTTCAGTATGCGCACGGCGAGGGTGTTTAGTGACACTTGGCAGTGCGTTTAGTCAACGAATCATATGTACAGTTATCCCGAGGCTGTATATCAAGAGCGTCCACGTGATGTCACGAGGTCACGTGATATTTGTTTATTTGCCATCTTGGACGGCATGGCCGCGCATAGAACTTAGACGAACCCGTTCTAATTATCAAGTGTGTGGGAGTAGATCTTTCGAGAATGGTTATATCTTGTTCAGCATTTGGTTGTACCAATAGACGGGGCCAAAAGGAGGGCCGGTCATTTTATAGATTCCCCGCAGACGAGGAGAGACGCGCAAAATGGGTGTCCGCTGTGCGAAGAGAAAACTGGTACCCCAGTTCTACCAGCCGAATTTGTAGTGAACACTTCATATCAGGTAGGTGTAATCTTCTAATTCAATACTCCGAGTACATCTGTTAAGTTGATTTTCGGATTGAATGATAACTGCATAGTCGGTGATGTGTGATATTTTTTTTCCAGACAAAAACATACATATTTACAACCCTGTCATTATCTGGAACTGAGGTGGGGTTTACATTAGACCGTATCAGCGGATCATCAGATTAACGTTTTTAAAAACGATTAGCGTGCACACAGCAACGCCAATACACGATTCGCATGCACACAGCAACGCCAATACACGGATACGCTAATCACATGACTAATTCGGCATGTAAGTTGAGAAATGTGTCAGTGCGGCTCATCGCTTCCTCCTCAGTGGCTGCGCTCCAAATCACTCTGCCCTGAACAGCGAGTGCCCTCTGGAGGGTGCGCACTCCGGCCCTGCGCAGCTCACAAAGTGCGCGAGTGAAGTGCACGAGCAGTGATTCGGGACTGAGCCGCTGTGCGCAAGTCACTTACCACTTGCAAGTGGAAGGATGGCAAGCCTAAAGACAATCATAACTACACAATGGGCAGTATTTGCATCAGTATTTGCAGTATTTTCATACTTTTATACTCTTTAATGAAAGGTGATACAAGGCGGAAGTCCGCGCCGTTTTTCAGCAGTCGCGTCACATGACCAACACCAGCGAATCAGGAAGGTGGATGTCACAGTGACGTTGTCCAATGACGACGCCAGCTAGAGCTCAGCACAGCGTATCCGCGTATTCTCAATGTTTACACAGCACCGGACCAGACACGATCTGGATTGAATACGTGAACCCTGGCGGATTCCCGTTTCCCGGCATTTCCAGGCGTTTTAATGTAAACGGACAGTGCATCCGCGAAGAAAATGAGACAGATACGGTCTAATGTAAACTTGGCCTGAGTTTAGATTTCGAACATTCTTATGATAAAACGTCCTGCATAGTCTCTTTATGATAAACGTCTTAATGCCACTTACCCGTGAGGTTATCAAGTAGACATTCTTCTTCGGAACCTTCCAGAGGTATAGTTGGGATACCCATCCCGCAACAAAATATTTATAAGCTTCCAGGCTCTTGTAAGCTTTGAGGGCTTTGCCAGTGTAACACGATTCACGATTAACAAGAAAATTGTAAATGTCGTGGTAGGCCAGATCGGGCAAATCGCCAGCACCGCAGCTCCGAATTTCCCTGAACAAGGATTGCGGCAAGTTGTACGGATCTGCAATCCCCAACCTGGAACACTTTTCCACGCAACGCTGCCTCACGTCACCTTCAGGATGCTGAACAAACTTAGACAAGTTATCGCGCGATGTAGATGGGGTATTTTCCGAATTTTCTTGGGGATTACTCCCTGGATCCATTACGCTCGCGCAAGGTAAACAATCCTGAAGCCGTCCAATATGGTGGAGTAAATGTGGACGGGTCACGTGACTGCACATCCTCTATTGGGCAGATGTCACAACAACAAATTGGACTAATAAAATAGTTCTTATCGACAGCCAGAGTTTCGTCTCGTCTCGTCTTCTTCCGCTTATCCAGGACCGGGTCGCGGAGGCAGCAGTCTAAGCATGGAAGCCCAAACTTCCCTTTCCCCAGACACCTCGGCCAGCTCCTCGGGAAGAACACCGAGGCGTTCCCAGGCCAGCCGAGAGACATAGTCCCTCCAGCGTGTCCTGGGTCTTCCCCGGGGCCTCCTCCCGGGGGGACATGCCTGGAACACCTCCCCAGGGAGGCGTCCAGGAGGCATCCGAAAAAGATGCCCGAGCCACCTCAGCTGGTTCCTCTCGATGTGGAGGAGCAGCGGCTCTACTCCGAGCTCCTCCCGAGTGACTGTGCTTCTCACCCTATCTCTAAGGGAGCGCCCAGCCACCCTGCGAAGGAAACTCATTTCAGCCGCTTGTATCCGCGATCTTGTTCTTTCTGTCATTACCCAAAGCTCATGACCATAGGTGAGAGTCGGAACGTAGATCGACCGGTAAATTGAGAGCTTCGCCTTTTGGCTCAGCTCCTTCTTCACCACGACGGACCGGTAAAGCGACCGCATCACTGCGGAGGCTGCACCGATCCGCCTGTCGATCTCACGCTCCATCCTTCCCTCACTCGTGAACAAGATCCCGAGATACTTAAACTCCTCCACTTGAGGCAGGACTTCTCCACCAACCTGGAGAGGGCAAGCCACCCTTTTCCGGTCGAGAACCATGGCCTCGGACTTGGAGGTGCTGATTCTCATCCCAGCCGCTTCACACTCGACTGCAAACCGCCCCAGTGCATGCTGAAGGTCCTGGTTTGAAGAAGCCAACAGGACAACATCATCCGCAAAAAGCAGAGATGAAATCCTGTGGTTCCCAAACAGGATTCCTTCCGGCCCCTGGCTGCGCCTAGAAATTCTGTCCATAAAAATTATGAACAGAACCGGTGACAAAGGGCAGCCCTGACGGAGTCCAACATGCACTGGGAACAGGTCTGACTTACTGCCGGCAATGCGAACCAGACTCCTGCTCCGTTCGTACAGGGACCGGACAGCCCTTAGCAAAGAGCCCCGAACCCCATACTCCCGAAGCACCCCCCACAGAATACCACGGGGGACACGGTCGAATGCCTTCTCCAGATCCACAAAGCACATGTGGACTGGTTGGGCAAACTCCCATGAACCCTCGAGCACCCTATGAAGGGTATAGAGCTGGTCCAGTGTTCCGCGACCAGGACGAAAACCGCATTGTTCCTCCTGGATCCGAGGTTCGACTATTGGTCGAATTCTCCTCTCCAGTACCCTGGAGTAAACTTTCCCTGGGAGGCTGAGAAGTGTGATTCCCCTATAATTGGAGCACACTCTCCGGTCCCCTTTCTTAAAAAGAGGGACCACCACCCCAGTCTGCCACTCCAGAGGCACTGTCCCCGACCGCCACGCGATGTTGCAGAGGCGTGTCAACCAAGACAGCCCCACAACATCCAGAGACTTGAGATACTCAGGGCGGATCTCATCCACCCCCGGTGCCTTGCCACCGAGGAGCTTGCAAACCACCTCAGTGACTTCGGCTTGGGTAATGGACGAGTCCACCTCTGAGTCATCAGCCTCAGTCTCCTCAGTGGAAGACATGACGGTGGGATTGAGGAGATCCTCAAAGTATTCCTTCCACCGCCCGACAATGTCCCCAGTCGAGGTCAACAGCTCCCCACCCGCACTGTAAACAGTGTTGGCAGAGTACTGCTTCCCCCTCCTGAGGCGCCGGACGGTTTGCCAGAATTTCTTCGAGGCCGACCGATAGTCCTTCTCCATGGCCTCCCCGAACTCCTCCCAGTTCCGAGTTTTTGCCTCCGCAACTGCCCGAGCTGCAGCACGCCTGGCCTGCCGATACCCGTCGGCTGCCTCAGGAGTCCCGGAGGTCAACATGGCCCGATAGGACTCCTTCTTCAGCTTGACGGCATCCCTTACTTCCGGTGTCCACCACCGGGTTCGGGGATTGCCGCCACGACAGGCACCGGAGACCTTGCGGCCACAGCTCCGAACAGCTGCGTCCACAATGGAGGTAGAGAACATGGTCCACTCAGACTCAATGTCCCCCGCCTCCCTCGGAAGCTGGGAAAAGCTCTCCCGGAGGTGGGAGTTAAAGACCTCCCCAACAGAGTGCTCGGCCAGACGTTCCCAGCAGACCCTCACCATACGTTTGGGCCTGCCAGGTCTGTCCAGCTTCCTGCTCCGCCAGCGGATCCAACTCACCACCAGGTGGTGATCAGTTGACAACTCAGCCCCTCTCTTCACCCGAGTGTCCAAGACATAGGGTCGGAGATCAGATGACACGACTACAAAGTCGATCATCGACCTCCGACCTAAGGTGTCCTGGTGCCACGTGCACTTATGGACACCCCTATGCTCGAACATGGTGTTCGTTATGGACAAACTGTGACTAGCACAGAAGTCCAATAACAAAACACCACTCGGGTTCAGATCGGGGAGGCCGTTCCTCCCAACCACGCCCCTCCAGGTGTCACTGTCATCGCCCACGTGAGCATTGAAGTCCCCCAGTAGCACAATGGAGTCCCCAGTCTGAGCACCCCTCAGTACCTCTCCCAGGGACTCCAAGAAGGCCGAATACTCTATACTGCTATTTGGCCCGTAGGCACAAACAACAGCAAGAGCCCTCTCCCCAATCCGAAGGCGCAGAGAGGCGACCCTCTCGTTCACTGGGGTAAACTCCAACACATGGCGGCTGAGCTGGGGAGCTATAAGGAAGCCCACACCAGCCCGCCGCCGCTCACCACGGGCGACTCCAGAGAAGTGGAAAGTCCAGCCCCTCTCGAGGAGCTGGGTTCCAGAGCCCAAGCTGTGCGTGGAGGTGAGCCCGACTATCTCTAGCCGGTACCTCTCAACCTCCCGCACAAGCTCAGGCTCCTTCCCCCCCAGCGAAGTGACATTCCATGTCCCAACAGCCAGCCGCTGTGTCCGGGGATCAGGTCGTCGAGGCCCCTGCCTTCGACTGCCACCCAATCCACACTGCACCAAACCCCTACTGCTACCTCTGTGGGTGGTGAACCCACAGGAGGTCACAGCCAGAGTTTAAAAAAAAAAAAAAAAAATTGAACAAACTTAGACAAACTTAGACTTTTTTATTTATTTATTTATTTTTAAATTTTTTTTTTAAACAGCCAGAGTTTAAAAAAATAAATTAAAAAATACTGGAACGTTAGGTTTTAAAACCTATACATCAAATAAAAACATTTTACTTTTCAGTGAGAACAGTATAAGGACATGAAAAGTGTTAGATCCTACCAACCACAGTGCCAAATGCTGATATAAGCCAATTTGTCCTGGGCTTGAATCTCGGAATCCCATGTTGAAGGGTCACACCATTAGCGCTCCAGTTTTCAGAAGGAGATTTTCCACGAGTTTCCACAAAAGCCTTCAATGAGCAGTTAGCAAATGGCTCTGAGATCATTAGCTAACCCATTCTGTCATGGATAGAAGGCCTGTCTGTTTAGTTCACAATCGTGGGGAAGACATGCTGCTGAAAGGACGAATGATTTTGCCTATGAATCACTTCGACTGACCTACACGGCGATGCTCCAGATCACATTAACTAACCTACAAACTGATTTAACAGGCTCGGTTGAGGCATGTCATTTCTGCTTCCCTTTAAGCCTTCGACAAAAATCTCTTCATTTACAAGGTCAAGCGAAATGATCCAGGAGTGTGTTGGAGAAGAAAGGGGAAAAAAGGCCAACATGTGGCATTAATCATAAGTTCCCATGGACGAGCAATCAGTATTCACAAGTCTGCATCTCTAGAGTGCTTCAGAAATGTCCCATAGTGACTTCATGTGGTTGGGAAAATGGAACAAGCCAAGGACTTATGGTAAAACAACGCAATATAATACAAAATTATTATTGCTCGAGGGAAATCAGCATGATTTCTACACAAAGAAGAAAGGCACAGGCATAAAACACTAAAGCAGAATGACCTCATTTCAGTGTTTTGTGTTCAGCAGATTCAGTGTTATGGGTGTGACATTCAAACTACATTAAATCTGACTTTTAAACTGTCTCATTGCCTGGACAGGCTGAGCATCAATGACAAAGATTAGCATTTCAAAGAGAAGCCAATGCTTAGAAGCAACATTCAGCACATGCTACAGCTATATAGCTGTTTAACAGTCTATGAATGTGACATCATGCAGATGGGATTATTTCAGAAATGACACATTTTCATCAATTTGAAAGTCCTTATTATAAACAGACTTGAACGAATACAAAAAATACAGCTTTATAAAGTATGTAGTTTTGTTTTGTAACTCTTACTGAGATAAATAGCATTACCAATGGAATGGGTCTAGAACAGACCTTTATATGCACAGTGTTGCTCGTAAGGAATAAAACATGACGGGACATGCGGTTATTGAACAATTATTCAGTAACCTGAATCACTGAAGGTGATGTGAATATCGGTGAATAATAACCGAGACACTCCCTGTGTCCAAAATCGCTCACTCGTTCACTAATCTCTATATAGGGAATTACTACATAGAGGACTATATAGTGAGCTCATTGGTAAAATGGAAAAGAAAAAAAAAAAACACAACGCATCGGACACTACTCTGTCGCGCTGGTATTTACGTCATTACTGTCGCACAATTAAAACATGCCAGATCAGTCGGCTGGTGGGTTTTCAAAAGAATAAATACATATATATTATTTACCCTCTGGGCCGAGGTCAGTATTTTCAAGGCCGAGCTCACGGTATTTCATGATACAGACCGACCTTAAGCTGGTAAATAATATATTTATTTTTTTCTTTCCCAAATTCTAACAGAAAACGAGAGCGCCCGAAAGGGAAAACCGAGCCGAGCCGCCATTTTGAATCCTCATTCACGTCTGTAATGCAAATGGCTTCCTCCTCGGTATACAAGTGCACTTCCATGGCAGGAAAAAAACTACATTTTGCCGCCTATGTAGTCCCCTATTTATACAGAATTGAGTCATTCAGCCATCTTTTTGCTCGGCGTTAGCAACAGTTACAGGTTTTCGGCTTTCTCCTGAAATGTTTTCTTTTATCTCGTCTTCATCAGAGTAGTAAAACTCGCTTTCGCTGCGAACACTGTCGTTATCACTATCCGTGATGTAAAATTAATGCTATTATACTGAGAAATGCGAAAATAAATGTTGACAAAAAATTGCTACTATGTTGCAAACGAGCAAGACGCCAAAGGTCCGTAACCGGGGTCCGGATTGTAGGATTCTGGACTGGTCACGAGCCAATCAGAGTGCACGATTTGATGGAAACCGGACCAAGAAAAAAATAAATGTATGTATTTTTGTGATAAATCCATATTATACTGAGCGCATTTCCCACATTAATCAATACAAAGTACCTGCATCTTTCAGTTTTTTTTTAAATCAAGGTTGAATACTTTCTTCTTTGCCGCTGCCTTTTATTAAATCGCATTTGAGACTTTTAATTTCATTTCTTTCAGTGCGACCACAATGCATGATCGTAGAAAGTGCTTTGGTTAGTCACCATCGTTGTACACTACTTTTCGTGATGCACTGTGGGATACTTTGAGTGCACTACATAGGGTGTAAATAATCCTCACGAAGCTTTCAGACAGCACTACAAAATGGCGTCCTCACTATATAGTGAGTAGGGAATGATTTCGGACACAGGGACAGTTATTCCATGAAATCGAATCGTACATGAGCTGACAGGTACATAGAGCTGAGCTGGCTACAATCCATGTACGACGAGATTGAGTGGAATAAATGTTTTATTCTATCCACATTCATTGCATTTTGAGAAACAGAAATTTTTATTTTTTGTAAATTCTGTAAATAAAAACTTTATACAAAACATCCGACAAAATAATTTTCGCTTAGAACGCAAACAAACTGGCGAAATGATGGTAGCAATTTGTGAAAAATGCAATAATTATAATTCTCGAAAAATAATAAAAAAACAACGTTCTTACCATCAAATACTTTTATTCCATATTTTGCCTTTTTTTTTGTATTTTTGGGGTTTTGTTTTCGAGTCGAGTTTTTATTTTGTCCTCAGTTGGTTCAGCAACACGCTCCACCATTATTTTTCTCTACTCATGGTATATGAGCTGATATCCTAGTAGTAGAGTAGCCAATCAGAGCACGTGATTGCTCATATCCAGTGAACGCGGATAGAATAATCACCGATATTCACTGAGCCTGAGGCGGACAATTGTTTTAGTATAAATACACAGGTGATTTTTTTTTTTTTAATCATATTAAAAAAACTTTCAAACTTCAAAAAATCACATAAAATCACATAAAATCCTTTGTTTTGAAACAGATAAAATAAATCACAACTCCACCTTACCTTTGAAAAGTTTTAGACCAAACTTCGTAGCATCTTTGGTGCTTTTCGGAACAGCATTTTCTTTCATCATTTGTAATTCGTCCTCACTTACGGTTTGATTAGTCTGAATCTCTCAAGCAGTCAGTGTGCACAGTTTCTTATAATCGCTTGTGTATTAACACTAAAGGAAAATAATCAATCAACGGGGATAATAATCAAGGGATGGTGCAACACAATACAATGCAAAGCTGTGATTCTAATCACAGTAGCATGTCCCAAAGTGTATTATTCCTCTGACAGCACAGCAATTAATGATTTCTATTTCATTAAGTAAACACCACGTCCTACTTTTTAGTCAAATTGTAGTTACATTTTCTGCAAAACAAGTTAGTTCCTGTGATCAGTTATGTTCTTGCCATTATAAGCACAATAAACTTAATAACCGTTACAAAGTGCTGACACCTGAGACTCCTTCCATCAGTGCTAAATAAACCTCCCGACAGAAACAATCGTTTAACAAAAAAAACCCCACAAAACATATTTTCGTCTTAGATTATTTGAAGCATCTCTAATACACATCCCTGTGAATGAGTAGTTACTATAGAAACGACAATGCATGAGAGCGCGTGCATTAATATACACCTGTGATCTGAACTATAGCCGGCTCGCCCACCAGAGCTGCTCTAAAATATGTTTAATTGTGAACACCACCTTCTCACCAGCCAGAATCAAAAACCTAACAGGGATGAGGCATAAATTGTTATATCAAAGAATGAAATAAGGATACGACCACAGCCTTTGTGATGACATTAAGTAAAATACGATGAGGCTGGTTAAATCATCCTGTGCCTCTTACATCTGATGGCTTAATGATACAATTTCCTTCAAAATTCAATCAGAGGAGTTATTTATAGACCTAAATGGGCAATTTAAAAGTGATTTCCTGTGCTCATGACTTTATTATTCCATGGTTGGGTTGACATTTGAATGGAGTTAGCCTGATTACTTAGATTCTTCTCAATCTTGTAGTTTAATCACCAATTTATCTTATTTTAAGCTCATTTTTCTGAACAATGTTTCTTTGAGCTCATAGAACACTTACATAATTAGAAATGTTCACAGATTTTTTTCTTTTTTCTTTTAAATACCAGAAACACCGTTTATTCTTTAAACCTATAAAATGACTGTTTTACATGTAATCATGTTATGGTTTGGAATTAACCTGGTATGGTAAACTAGTGTAAAATAATAATAATAATAATAATAATAATAAAAATCTCTCATGAATATCAGTGTTAATCGACCATATTTAAAAAAAAAAAAAGTTAAAAAAAACATGTACGGAAGCCGAAAGAGGCCCTTCATATAATCCTTTTTTTTAATTCACCTTGTTATCCCGAGATAACTACATAATTAATTCAGGATCTTAAGAAAACAACACAACTAATTCGAGATCTCGAGAAAACAAAACCGTTATTCCGAGATCTCGAGAAAACAAAACAATTATTCCGTGATCTCGAGTAAACAGCTTCATTCAGGTGCGCCAAGAGACTTGTGATATGCTGACTTTGGGGCTATTTCTCATTCTGTATAGACGCAACTTTGGTCATTAGAATGTCTGGAATAATCGATCACCTAATAAGGCAATATTTTGATCAGGGGTTGACACGGAGAGAGATTGCATTAAGTCTTTTAATAAGGGATCATTTCAAAATGAGTCCGCGGCACCTCCGCAGAAGACTGGCCCGGCTTCGTCTCTACCGACGGAGATACAGTGATCCAGCTGAGATCATGAAATAGCGGTTTTGTTTTCTCGAGATCTCGAATTAGTTGTGTTGTTTTCTCGAGATCCTGAATTAATTATGTCGTTATCTCGGGATAACAAGGTGAATAAAAAGGAGATTATATGAAGGGCCTCTCGCGGCTTCCGTACATATAAAATTTTTATACAACTGTTTTTTTTTTTTGTTTGTTTGTTTGTTTGTTTGTTTGTTTGTACAAAGGCCAAAAGGAAATAATTAAAAAAAATCTTCTTGAATGTTCTTTATGTGGGATAAGATTTCGGGATGCATGTCTATTAAGTGACCGAGCAGAAGATCACAGAGATGAGACTGTCTTCATGATGTATAGTACAAGTCAAAAGTTTGGACACACCTTCTAATTCAATGTTTCTTTATTTTTATGAATTAAAAGCAGTATTGTAGTCGAGTCACTTAACCTCAAGTCCAGTGTTCAAGTCCGAGTCAAGTCCAAGTCATTAAAAAAAAAAATTAGAGTCGAGTCCAAGTCTCCAACTGCACCATTTGACGGTGGTGGTTTCAGTGGCATTAACATTAGTTTGTTCCTGAACATGCCGTATGAACAGGTGAATGTGCTTCTCTTTATCAGGGAGTGTGAAGTATTCTGTCAGAGATGGCTGGGAGATGGATGTAAGTGCAGAAGGTGTGTTTATTAACACAAGTGAAGACGGGTAAACGATCCAGAACGGCAGGCAAAATCATAAAACAGTGTAACAGGCAACAGGTCGAGCGAGGCACAAACAGGCTATCGTAGACTCGGCAGAATCAAAGACGAGAAACAGGAAATCAGGGAACCAAACAAGGAAATAAGGCTCGGTAATGTATCAGCAACGCAACTCAATACGTCGCAAAGTGTGTTTTCACAGTTTTTATATCGGCGTGCTGATTGCACCTTAATCCTGTGCAGGTGTGAGTCGTTTACAGCACGTGTGAGAGTCCGCTTGGTGTGCGCACTGTCCCGAGTGCGCCTGAGAGTCTCTCTGATGCATACGCCAAGGCGCACAGGTGTGACACTCTTCCAAGAAATTAGTACAAAAATTAATGTAGCTATAAATATCTTATGCCAAATTATTATGGCATGTTACAAAAAATAAAGAAAAAAAAAATCAGAGTCCCCGTCTCCAATTTACGAGTCCGAATGCAGTTAATGCACGAGTCCGAGTCCAAGTCATCAGTACTCAAGTCCAAGTCGAATCACGAGTCCTTAAAATTAGGGCACGAGTCGGACTCGAGTACTACAAGCCTGATTAAAAGACACTTCATGTCTGAAAGTAACGATGGATGTCGTTTCTCTTTACTTAGTTGAGCAGTTCTTGATATAATATGGATTACTACAGTTGTGGATGGAATAGGGGTATTTACTGTATTTTTATTATTTACTATTTGTTCTCAAACATATCAAGAAGGTAAGAAACTCGTCCACTAATTAACTTTTGACGAGGCACCTGTTAATTGAAAAGCGTTCCAGGTGACTACTTTATGAAGCTGGTTAAGATAATGCCAATAGCGTGCAAAGCGTCAAGGTAAACAGTGGCTACTCTGAAGAATCTAAAATATTTAACACTTTGTTTACCATATAATTCCATGTATGTTCCAGATGTTATTTCACAGTTTTGATGTCTTTAGTATTGTTCTAACATGTAGAAAACACCTACGAATGAGTAGAGCAGGGGTGTACAAACTTTTGACTGGTACTGTACATTAGGATTGAACCCCTAAGACTCCAACTAATTATAATACAAGATTTGGCTTCTAAGGGCGGCACAGTGGTGTAGTGGTTAGCGCTGTTGCCTCACACAAGAAGGTCCGGGTTCGAGCCCTGTGGCCAGTGAGGGCCTTTCTGTGTGGAGTTTGCATGTTCTCCCCGTGTCCGCGTGGGTTTCCTCCGGGTGCTCCGGTTTCCCCCACAGTCCAAAGACATGCAGGTTAGGTTAACTGGTGACTCTAAATTGAGCGTAGGTGTGAATGTGAGTGTGAATGGTTGTCTGTGTCTATGTGTCAGCCCTGTGATGACCTGGTGACTTGTCCAGGGTGTACCCCACCTTTCGCCCGTAGTCAGCTGGGATAGGCTCCAGCTTGCCTGCGACCCTGTAGAACAGGATAAAGCGGCTACAGATAATGGATGGATTTGACTTCTATTATAACAACTTGTAGTACACACACAGGTTGAACATGATCATTAGTAGGTTAAATACCTGTGCTGAGAAATCAATAGTTTAACGTGCATATCACGGGTAAATTCAGGAGCAAGATCAGTGTAATTCTCCTATTTTATATTAAACTTTGGTCAAATATCTGTAACATTCTGCATTCTCTGCAATTTTTTTTACCTTGCGCAATACCAGAAAAATTCAGTTGAAATCGAGCCATTTGAGGCGAATTGGTCCGCCTCTGAAAAAACTTGGCATTTGGATTTCCCGGCAAACATTGATTTTCGTGACGTCGCGTGCGGGACGCCTCGCTCTGAATCCTACGTCAGCACTGGTTTGTTTATGAGAAAACGACCTGGTGGTTTTCTGCAAATTTCTTCAACGTTATCGCGTAATTATTAAAATGGTTAACAGATGTATCGTAGGAGGGTGTAGCAACACCAATCTTGATGGGATTAGTACTCATCGTTTCCCAAAAGACCGGACAATGAGAGAGAAATGGGAGCGCTTGGTCTACACAGGCTGTGCACTGAAACCGTGCAAAGCTCGCGCAGCCTGCTGGCGCTTCCGCAGGTGACGTCACAAATCCGGCTCCAGACTCCCTTGGGATTTTTCCAGACGCGTTTTGTTATTTTATTTTTTTCTGCTGTAGACAGATGGCCTTGTGCAAAATTACCCTTCTGGATGAGTGTGTAAAGGGACATACTTTCATATAAAAAAAAAAAAAAAAAAGAAATTGGTCTGGAATATGCACTTAAAGCTTAAAAATAAATAAATAAATAAGTCACTTCTCTGCCATTTTCTTTGAAAGGCCATGTATATTTTGCTGTTCTAATCCCTTCTGGTACTTGTGGGTTTGATGAGAGGAAAGTCTTCATACTAAAGATATCTTTACCAACATGTCAAGTCAGATGGTAAAAATGACCTGGAGTTATTTCCACAGGTCATTACATCGAAAGTAAAAATACAGCGTAATCTTTCTGGACGTGTACACAGCGTCCTCAACACGGGGATAAATCTCTGAAAAATTCAGGTCACTTCACGAAACGCCGTCCTTTTCGGTCCTTTGCTATTTCTTCTCTACGTCAACGGCTTACCTGAAACAGGATCAACTTCTAGAAGAGCAACACTTGCGGATGACACTAAACTGCTGAAACCAATTTCCAGCCCGGCAGATTCTGCTCTTTTGCAGAAAGGTCTAGATGAGCTGTGTGAGTGATCATCATTATCTGGCTGGAAAAAGAATAAGACCTTGCACCCATTCTCAACGAACAAGCTCTATCTTGAGCGAACTAACGAAGAACACGACCTTGGAGTTTGGATTGCTCCTGACCTCTCACAGAAGAAACCTAGTCCTCACACAGAGTGCAGAAGCAAACCAGCTCTTGGGCTGTGTTAGACGGTGAACAAAATATCTCAATCTTCAAATGTACAAGACGTTCCGGTTACATTGCCATCATACACCTACACTTAGGGTATGCAACACCGGTATGGGCTCCTCAACCTGTAGAACTCAAAGACGAGCTACAAAATATATTCTTTGTCTGCCATACATCTGTGAAACTAGTTCCCAGGAAAGATCAATAAGAACAAATCTACTTCCCCTCTGTTACTGGCACGAGTATCTCGACATGGTGCTGTTCTTGAAGACGGTCACTGGGTTGGTCAAAATTGATCCCCAAGTCCTGCCATCTGCCGTTAATCCCACTAAAGCGACAAGAAATCGTAACAACGGTACAGCTGAAATCATGTACACACAACCATTCTGGAGGACCTCCACATATCAAAAGTCATTCCTGATAAGAACAGCGAGAATTTGGAACACAAGAAACTCGTCAACTCAAGCCAACACTGTCCTCCTACAAGTCCCACCTTCTACAGTATTAAACCTTATCCTTGCAGCCTACTTACAACCCTGATGATCCACAAACATGGAGTGTTGAGTGCAATTCTACACATAGCCTTCTTAGGCCTTTAACTTCTTCTCATCTCATCTCATCATCTCTAGCCGCTTTATCCTGTTCTACAGGGTCGCAGGCGAGCTGGAGCCTATCCCAGCTGACTACGGGTGAAAGGCGGGGTACACCCTGGACAAGTCGCCAGGTCATCACAGGGCTGACACATAGACACAGACAACCATTCACACTCACATTCACACCTACGCTCAATTTAGAGTCACCAGTTAACCTAACCTGCATGTCTTTGGACTGTGGGGGAAACCGGAGCACCCGGAGGAAACCCACGCGGACACGGGGAGAACATGCAAACTCCGCACAGAAAGGCCCTCGCCGGCCACGGGGCTCGAACCCGGACCTTCTTGCTGTGAGGCGACAGCGCTAACCGCTACACCACCATGCCGCCCCTTTAACTTCTTGTTTTCAATTTTTTTTTCTGGTTGAGACTATGTCGTGTGCGTTTTGGCTGCCGCTTCTCACCGGAGCATTTTGTTTTTCTTTTTTGTGTTTGTGTAGTTTGAGTGTTTTGTCTGCTAGTTGTGGTGTAGCTTGGGACCCAGTATTGGGCGTCTGTTTCCTTCAGGCCTTGGTTTGCCGTGGATGATGCCTGTGCTCCTTGCTATGGACTGCAGTGAGCTCATTGCTCTTTTAGCATCAGGGTTGTCCAGCGCTCTGTGCGGCGGTGCTTTTGTGCTTGGTGCGGTGTTCTGAGCGATGTTGCCCGGTGGCGTTGCAGCGGCTGGGCAAGTGGTGTGGGACTTATCTTCATGCGCCTGGTGGGACTGTGGTAGCGACGCCATTGGAATTACATCCTGACCCTTGTTTGGTGGACTCCCCCCCATTGTAAAACGACCTTGGGTGTGAAGGCCAATTTATGCTGACAACCCAGTCCTCGCAAACAGCGTCGCAGATGGTGTCTGCGTAGCCCCCCCACCTTCACAGATGTTCTGCGCACACTTCCCAAAAATTGTGACCACCGCAGAAGCCTTGCAGACAGCGTCGCAGACAAGAGGGCTCTGATTGGTCCACTCTACATCCGCTGTACACGCACTTCTGCTTCCCTACTTTCCCGATTTGGTTTGTTTTCACGGCCGCCATTTTTAAAAACACGAGCGAAGATGGAGCAGCACGAAAAGTGGTTGATCGAGGAAGTGAGGAAGTACGTACATCTATACGACTCCAGTTCTAGTCATTATAAGTAACCGGAGGATAAACACTCCACTAACCACACCCACCAACTACTCCTAGCGATTTCGCGACTTCGCGCCCCCTTGCATTGTGGCGGTGAATGACATCGCGCACGCCTATTACTCCCCGCTCAACGATAAATTACAACTGTCTGCGAAAAGCTATCTGCGAAAGCCTTGTCGCAAGAGCATGCAGAGGCCTTGAGAACGGCGCTATATAAATTGAACTGATTATTATCATCATTTTGTTACTAAGTTAGTCATCATCATCATGTAATCTTAGTTTTAGATACGGGTCTGCAGTAATTGGCTTTAGCTATTGCGGTTTCCCTGCCTTATTGTAAAATTATTTAAAATTTGTTTACCCTAAGGCAACTCGAAATAAATAAATAAATAAATAAATAAATAAATAAAACGAAACTAGTCCAAACATCAGAAATATATTTTTGAGAATGATATTTCCATATAACTCTCTCGTCATTATAATATGAAGTCAGCTGTGAGTCATACACCCTGACTTACCGCAACGCCATAACAACCCTGTTGCCTTATGGGCAGCATTACAAGAAGTTTACACTCTTTTGGAGGTGAGGTTTTACACAACATACACAATCCATCACCACCAGTGGATTTCACTAGTTCTTAAACATGACAGACAGCAAAGCAAACACCACACACACACACACACACACACACACACACACACACACACACACACACAACAGTATCTTTATTTCTGCGTCCCAGGCTGAATCCATCGACCTGCTCATTTCTCATGTCCCCTCATTTTCTGAGTAAAACAGGGTCAAGAACTGGGGACTGAAAGCTTCATGTCCTTCACCGCCTTCCACCTGCATTCCCCTTTACATTTTAACCGAACAGCATGGCGAGAAACGATCGACGGGGTCCTCAATTTGAGACCCAGTGTGACATCCTGCTTCGAGTTGCTCTTTGCAATTAAGAGCTGAGACATGAGCACAGCCTGCGATCGCACTAATGCCCCCGACGGCACTGCGGAGCGTGAGGACACAGAAGAGCATCCGGATCTCTCTGCTTCAAACATGCTTAACAATTTCCCTTGCACATGCAAGGTCAGAGAAACGGAGACACAAAAGAAGGGAGGTCTCTACATCGGCCATGTCTCAGTTTGAGCTTCTTTTTTTTTTTTTGCGAGCGAGTTGAAGCTTCAGATATCAGTTTCACAGGTGGATATAGTAGCGGCAGACAGCGCGTGTGTGTGTGATACACACTTCATACATACACACTTTCCCAGACACCAGCTCATGCTTTTGACAGTCGTCCAACACCTCGACCCATCAATCTGACCACAGCCAATCAATGAGATGGCATGCTGGAACGAGATTAACTGCCCCAACTCCTCCATCACTCTTCCCCACTCACTTGACTGACTGCATGCTTTATTCCCCTGTCTTCCTTTTCTTTAAACAGCACCAAGATAGAAAATCTGGATCAATAATGAGCCGTATCTCATCCTCTGACATCACTAACTCTTTCTCGAACACCTTCTACACTCCACCATTGATGCCATCAGATGACACTTTTTAAGAACCCATGATGCCTTGGTGTTACCTGCATCCCTTATATCACCATCAAATATCACCAATCTCTGTCCTCTTGATCCTCGGGACCAATTTGTTTTTGTTTTTTACTCTGTCGTACATGCCAGACTAAACAACACAACACTGTACACAGCAGCAATTCATACACGTGTTTATTGGAAATCGTTTCCGGCGTCGTAGAAAATGTGATTCAAGCGTTATGCCGTTATAGCCTATAAAGCATTTACAGCTCAGAGCGGTAATTTCCACGCCGTCCAAACTCGCTGCTAACGATAGCGCTCCATTTTCTTCCCTATGCACTTCTCAATAACCCTGAATATTGTGAAACAAAGCTGAACTTGACCAGACATCCACCATTCATCAACCATTACAGGACTGTTCAAACATCGACCTGCTCTCTTTCAAGCTGCAGACTGCACTAGTCGGGCTTTTTGTCCCCTCACGATAATATGGATCATATTTTTTATTCAGACTGTGATCTTTCAGTCTCTAACTCAATATCTCTGAAGGCCACTGGATACTTGAGAAACTTCCATGAGACAAAAGTTAAAGAGACCGTCAATGACGGCGTATCTCACTCCAACCCCGTCTAGTCCAGAAGGAACGATCTAAAGTGGGCCACCTTATGCAATAAATGCTGCAAACTATATGCACTATATACAAGCTATATGCACCCTAGGAATACTGACCTGTTTGCCAGAAAGAATCCAAAACGGTGAGGAATTGACCGAGAAGAAGCGATTTTTGTTGAACTGCTCATTAAGGCTTAATTAGTCCATAACTCCATTAATAATTGTAATGAAGCAAATCTGGGTAGAGGTTAGATGCACCCTAGGTACCCCACCTTCATGCCAGAAAGAATCAAAGTCGGTGAAGAACTCAGAGAGAAGAAGCGATTTCCGTGAAATGTGGATGATGCCAGATGGATGCCGGATGGACAACACATGATGGCGTAAGCTCATCGCCTGGAGAATGTGAAAGACATGATATTTTCCCGATTTTTATCGGAATTCCGATTTTTCCTCAAAAGACAGATTTTTCCGATTTTTTTTAAAAGCAAATTTCCCATCCTATAACCGACTTAAAAAAAAAAAAAAAAAGTCAGAAATTGCGCCCAATATCAGTGTTTTATCATGTTTTCCAACAACGTGGCAACACTTATTACCCCCCCACCACCAATCTGTCCCTCTGAGTTACAGGTCAATCCTGAGATCGAGATGCTGACCTCTTCTGCTCCTCGGACCTGCCTGATCCATCCTGATGCCCTACGTCTGGCTGGAGTCTCATCACATCGCTCCTGTAGAGGACGGCCCCACATGGATAGTTGAAAGTCACACTTGGAAGACACTCTGGACACTTACAGTAATGCTTTTATGGCTGAGGACTACAGTTGACTTGCTAACTTTAGGACTGCAGTTGTCATGAACAGTTTTGCACTCAAGTTTCCATCAATGAAGAGTTTATAACATCAACGAAACTGTCTTCATGTTAAAACTGTTAATGTTATAGTCATGCTGTCTGTTGTTGCCCAAATGAGGATGGGTTCCCTTTTGAGTCTGGTTCCGCTCGAGGTTTCTTCCTCATGTCGTCTGAGGGAGTTTTTCCTTGCCACCGTCGCCACAGGCTTGATCATTGGGGATAGATTAGGGACAAAATTAGCTCATGTTTTAAGTCGTTCAAATTCTGTAAAGCTGCTTTGCGACAATGTCTATTGTTAAAGGCGCTATACAAATAAACCTGACTTGACTTATTGGGTGAAAAATCTGGCAAGATGTAATAACCCACCATTACAAATAAGCCCGACAGTGACCGGATGGGCTAGGTGGAAATTGCAGCGTTCATCCAGTGACAGCGTTTCTAAGATTCACATCTAACAGAACATGTACGGTAAAGCGCACCAAGAAGCCCCAGCCTTGAAATCTAAGAAAATTTCTAAGAAAGTTTTGGTGAAACACCATTCAAGACTGAAGTGAAAGGGAAAAATGTTCAATAAAAACCAGCAGGTACTGAGGTAGGCTACTTTAGGCTCATTTAAAGGGGAACTGAAGGCAACTTTTTTATTATCAAAATTCTATTTCTCATTTTATTAAATATCAGAATGCATTTTTGATCGCTATTTTGTCGCTGCTATAGCAAGTTATGAGTGTTTGAAATATGCTCTGTAATATATCAGTCCGTATGTCAAAGCAATGGCCGTAAACGAGATTCGCTGAGACCTGTGCGAGACGTCGTAGGACGGACGTAAAACGTACAGCGGAAATCAAAGTGACCGACACCTGGCAACGTTGTCAAAAGACGCGCGCGCCCTCTTTCGAATGCTGACGTAATCAAGCCGGAAGTTTTGTTTGTTTTGATAGCAATCAGGAAAGTTTGAAAAAAGTCGGCAGTAATCGTCATTTAAACTCGTTTTTGTGCAATATTTCGTTTGGAAAACAGTTTTCAAAATGGCGGCGCTGACACCTGGCTGACGCTTCACGTTTCAAAGTCTCGCACAAGTCTCGTGAAGATCGCGCGGATATATGGAATCAATTTTGTGCCAAAATGTCCATACAATACTTTTGAAATATCAAACAAAAACAACAAATCAAAATACAGAAAAAAGTCAATTTTTTTTAGACTGGCAAACAAATTATTCGTGTAATCGTGCAAAATATCAGTCTATTACTCTTCAGAAACCTTTTATTTTTGTTCCGCGTCTTTCTCAGTTTTGTTTGACGTAATTTATTTTGGTTGCGATTCCAGCTTTCTCGTTTGCGCTCCCTGACTTTTTGCTTGCAGTTTTGGCACAAACTTCACGTGTGGGCGGGCTGTCCAGGAATGCATTCCCATTGGGTAACTTGTGTTTGACTGACAGCTACGCTCAGCCATTCCCTACTCGGATTCTGGCGGACTGTTTGACGAGTGACCGATCCATTGACGGTAAACAAGGATCGAGTGGACTTCAGTGGCGACTATGATACTGAATTAATTCAACAAAGTGTAAGTGCGGGACAAATGTGTTGTATGTGTTGCAGTAGTGCACATTATGCAGGTGTTTCGTGGCAAGTCAAATGTTAGCCTTAGCTCCACTACCCAATATAATAGCTGTCTTGCTAACGTTAAACAGGCCTGCATAACGTGCACTACTGCAACACGTACAACACATTTGTCCCGCACTTACACTTTGTTGAATTAATTCAATATCATAGTCGCCACTGAAGTCCACTCGATCCTTGTTTACCGTCAATGGATCGGTCACTCCGAAGCGGCCGAAATGAGTTTCCTTCGCAGGGTGGCTGGGCGCTACCTTAGAGAGAGGGTGAGAAGCACAGTCACTCGGGAGGAGCTCAGAGTAGAGCCGCTGCTCCTCCACATCGAGAGGAACCAGCTGAGGTGGCTCGGGCATCTTTTTCGGATGCCTCCTGGACGCCTCCCTGGGGAGGTGTTCCAGGCATGTCCCCCCAGGAGGAGGCCCCGGGGAAGACCCAGGACACGCTGGAGGGACTATGTCTCTCGGCTGGCCTGGGAACGCCTCGGTGTTCTTCCCGAGGAGCTGGCCGAGGTGTCTGGGGAAAGGGAAGTTTGGGCTTCCATACTTAGACTGCTGCCTCCGCGACCCGGTCCCGGATAAAGCGGAAGAAGACGAGGGGATCGGTCACTCGTCAAACAGTCCGCCAGAATCCGAGTAGGGAATGGCTGAGCGTAGCTGTCAGTCAAACACAAGTTAGCCAATGGGAATGCATTCCTGGACAGCCCACCCACACGTGAAGTTTGTGCCAAAACTGCAAGCAAAAAGTCAGAGAGCGCAAACGAGAAAGCTGGAATCGCAACCAAAATAAATTACGTCAAACAAAACTGAGAAAGACGCGGAACAAAAATAAAAGGTTTCTGAAGAGTAATAGACTGATATTTTGCAGGATTACACGAATAATTTGTTTGCCAGTCTAAAAAAATTGACTTTTTTGTATTTTGATTTGTCGTTTTTGTTTGATATTTCAAAAGTATTGTATGAACATTTTGGCACAAAACTGATTCCATACGGATAAGCGACGCCTGCCGTGGACCAAACGAACTAAATTCAACACGGCTAAAAACCGAATAGGCCGATAAGTATAATATTTAATTGCAATTAGTTGCCAATACGAGTCACGATATAAGGTTACGAAAACCGAAACTGTAACTGAACATGTTAATTGAGAAATAAAGCAAGTTTAAAATTGACTTCAGTTCCTCTTTACCTTCAAAGTAATAATAAATATTACTTGTCAATTTTTGTATGAATCATAATCTTCTAAGACTAAGTGAGCAAAAATCATTGTAGTGTGTGGCAGTAGTGGCACAAAGGCTTGTGTGATACCTGCAAGTGTGTCTAATTCTCAAAACCCATAGGCTTCAGGCCAAAATACTGAAGCATTATTACTTCATAAAAATTCGGAAATGTACCCCCTTGAAATGGTATTCCTTAGGTGTCAAAAATGCTAAAACCCGAGAACTTCCAGGGGCTTTGCCTCCTGGACCCCTGGACTATTTGTAGATTTTTTTTTTCCCCGAACAGTCCAATATCATGCTTGCGTAACATACTTTGTGACATCGCTCAGACTCCTATATACGTTTATTTATGAGAGATGAAATACTCTTCTGAAATGCTTGGAGAACTCAGCACACACTGCCGTTCAGGTTGTCCTGAACACCACGTTCCACTCACTGACCTTAACTCACAGTGCAGCCCGCTATTCTTGTATATGCACTGTCAGACAGCATCACGATAAACAAACAAACAAATAAATGTCAATCTGCCACTGAAAATGTGACAATTCTTCAAGCCTGTCGTTACTGACTGCTCCCATCTTCCCCATGTCAAACTTCCTCCAACTTTTCCACGCAACTCGTTTGTCCCGTGTCGTCTGCTGCTAGAGCTGAGAGCTTCAACGCTTCAACACTTCAACTGCAAGCATAGTTACAGGAACTCGCACTTCACACTGACATGGGAGATATTTATGACTTTTTTGAAAGTGGGTCTGTCGAAGAGAAGCGATTGCAGCAAGTAGGGCAGAATAAACAGAAGTGTGTGTGTGTGTGTGTGTGTGTGTGTGTTTAAAAAAAAAAAGTGACAGCAGGACAAAAATGTGGTGCATTTAACAATTATTCCACAAAATCGGAGTCGTACATGAGCTGAAAGCCGACGAGGCGCGTAGCACCGAGTTGGCTATAAGCCATGTACGACTATATTCTTTTCGCCATTTCGGTTTCTTTTAAATACTTGAGAACAAAGTGATATCTGATGATGCGCGCCGCCATTTTGTTTTTCTCTACTCACGGTATATGAGCTGATATCCTAGTAGTAGAGTAGCCAATCAGAGCGTGCGATTGCTCATATCCGGTGAACGTGGATAGAATATATAGATGATATTCTGTTTCGATCAGTATTGTCTGTGCAACAGAGCCGGCCCGTGGCATAGGCAATATAGGCAAATGCTAAGGGCGCTGCGTCCATCCAGGGGCGCAGAAACGGGGGGAGAAAAATTATGACTTCCACTATTCTGAAAACGAGTCAGCATTATAATGTCTTAGCCTAATTTAATTGTACAGCAAAGCATGTAGTCGGTGCGATTTGTCAAAAAAAGGTGGGGTGGGGTGTGGTGGTGGTTGTTAATCATGAAACAATAAGCGCTCAACAGTGGTTCGCCCTGTCTATAGTGTGTCTTCGGGCGCGCAAGTGCGCATCCGCAGCTATTCTCTGTTTTGGCCTATTGCCTAGAGCACAAAGTGTGCCCAGGGGCGCCAAGGGCGACCAAAACCCCACCAAAAAGGAGGGATGGAGTTATTGAATGTTACCAAGTGCATCAGTGGCGTACAGTGTTTTCAACCACTGTGCTGCCGAACTCTAGTACCGCAGAACACTAGTGTGCTGTGAGAGATCACCAAGTGTACCGTGGAAAATTATAGAATGACTGTATATTGTAAATATTGACAGCGTTTTAGTTTCAGTCAACATTTTCTATTGGTGATGTGCCTTGAGATTTTTTTCATTGAAAAAAGTGTGCCCTGGCTCATGAAAGGTTGAAAAACAAGTGTAGCCTACGCAGTAGTGGTCGGTGATTTCCTTATACCTACTAAAAATGCACAATGATAGGTTATAAGGGGGGCGGGGGGAGCGGTGTTCATCGGGGAATGAGAATGGCTAGCCACTGCAAAAAGTAGCCCAGACTACAAGTGCTTAAATGAAGAAATCCAAACTCTCGGGTGCGCAAGGGCGCAAACGAAGGCTACAGGAAGAAACAAATAGAGCCAAGTATAGAGGTAAGTCTGATCTAATCTCTCATATCAACCATTATAGTGGCAAATTAATATTTTAGACGCCTGAATCAATGTCTGCCGAGCTAACTAGATGCAAACAGCAATAGACTTCAATAACAAAGTACCCATAATAGCACTTTTGTTTGAAAATACAGCCCATTGATGTCCTAACAGGGTGCTTAAGTTTGCACAATTTAGAATTGTAGAATTTTTTATTCATTTAATTTGTTAATTCTTCAGAGATGACTTAACTTTTAATAGCAAAAAAGAAACTAAAAATAATTTCTTGTTTATTGTCCATGCACTACACTTTGAACAGGGTGCAGAAGAGTTTTTGCCCATTATATGGAGATATGTATTGAATTTGTGTGCTCATTTTACTTTGTGACACTTTATGTTAATAATGATAATAAGAACAATAATGAAATAGATAAAAATGACTTCTTGTTTATTGTCCATGCACCGTACGTTGTTTAATAGTAATAGAATAGAGTGATTAGATTAAAGTGTTATTTAGATGTTATTAGAGGGTTTTTTTTCTGGGGGGGGGGGGGGGGGGGGGGGGTGCGCCAAAACTCAATCTCGCCTAGGGCAGCCAAAGACCTAGAGCCGGCCCTGCTGGGCAATATGATGTATGTGTGCGTGGAAAAGCACATGAGTGAACAACAGACGTGTGTGTATTTCCTCACCGATCATTCTGCCCATGACAGAGCGAGTGTTGACTGGGTCGTCCATGCCCTCGACAGCTCCGGGGTAGAGAGAGTGAGAGATGCGTCGCTCGTGATCCTCATGAGAGCGGGTCAGTGACACCTCGGACACCGATGGACTTCTTGCACCATCCTGCTCACACACAAGACCACAAAAGAAAGTTATTTGTTAATGACAGTTTCTTCACAGGTGCAAAGAAAACCTGTATATAAAACCTACAACGGTGAGATGTCGGCTAACTGAATATGTGAATAAAATAAAACAAGCGTTAACTGAAACAATAAATAACAATACATACATAAATACATGAACCATCCCTGGTTCAATCCTGAACTCCGGTCACGGCCAAATCAAGTCAGTTTATTTCTATAGCACTTTTAACGAGACACTGTTGCAAAGCAGCTTTACAGAAAAATAAAGGCTTTAAACATGAGATCATTTTATCCCTAATAAATGTATTAATCCCTGACGAGCAAGCCTGTGGCGACGGTGGCGAGGAAAAACTCCCTCAGACGACATGAGGAAGAAACCTTGAGAGGAACCGGACTCAAAATGGAACCCATCCTCATCTGGGTGATATCATTGTCGGCGTTATGATATCATTGTGGCGTTTCACATGTTCTTCCCATGTGGGTTTCTTCCAACTTGTAGTAGAGAGTGCACGCACATCCAACTTTGTACAGGTGCAGGGTAAAAAAGTCCGTCAATTAAAAAGAAAAAATATACCCGCACACTGTCGCTGCTGCTCTCGGTGATTTTATTGATAGATACACAACGTTTCGACTGTAGTAGGTCTTCAACACCTGACGAAGACCTACTACGGTCGAAACGTTGTGTTTCTTCCAACTTCCCAAAAACATGCGACTCTAAACTGATGTGTGTGTGTGTGTGTGTGTGTGGGGAGGGGGAGCCTTCCATGAAGGGCTTGTGTCATGACCAAAGAGACTTGAATAAAAAAGCTTCAGTACATGCCGTTCAAGGAAAAATAATCAGCTGAAGGAAAGAGAGAGCGAGAGACAGAAAGTGAGGAGAAATCCGGAAAGTATTCATGAAGGAACGACAGAAGGTGGCCAGGAAGAAAGTCAGAAGTGTAGTCAGGGAGGCGGGGTACACCCTGGACAAGTCGCCAGGTCATCACAGGGCTGACACATAGACACAGACAACCATTCACACTCACATTCACACCTACGCTCAATTTAGAGTCACCAGTTAACCTAACCTGCATGTCTTCGGACTGTGGGGGAAACCGGAGCACCCGGAGGAAACCCACGCGGACACGGGGAGAACATGCAAACTCCACACAGAAAGGCCCTCGCCGGCCCCGGGGCTCGAACCCAGGACCTTCTTGCTATGAGGCGACAGCGCTAACCGCTACACCACCATGCCGCCCTACAACTGGATGGATGTTCAAGTAAATATCACAAATTATTATCCATACAGGGCACTTTTTCAATGGAATAAAAAGGTGTTCTACTGTATTCCCTTCTAGCAGGTTTCATTCATTTAGTTTGACAGCATACAATATTGTTCGCATATCGCTTATCCTATGTGTATTACGTCACTACCCAGCGTTGAATATGGTTTACGAGACTGCATGGTTGTCAAGACAACATCATGTCACACGTCGGAGCCGATGTAAAACTTCTGCACTAGCGAGCGACTGTGACGATTGGAAAACAAACATGGCTGCCAGGTTTGCTTCGTTAAATACGGAAGATTGTGAGAGAATTTTGAAAGAGAAAGACGCACTGAACACCGGAAAGGAATGCGTATGAATAATAATAATAATATTGGCTGGCTTTTTCCGTGGTATATCAGATATATTCCATTCAGCTACTCGTCTTCGACTTGTTCAAGATCATGCTTGCCGAATGGAATACATCTGATATACCATGAAAAAAAAGCCAGCCAGTATTATTTACAGTGGGGCAAAAAAGTATTGTCAGTCACCAATTGTGCAAGTTCTCCCACTTAAAAAGATGAGAGAGGCCTGTAATTTTCATCATAGGTACACTTCAACTATGAGAGACAGAATGAGAAAAGAAATCCAGAAAATCACATCGTCTGATTTTTAAATAATTTATTTGCAAATTATGGTGGAAAATAAGTATTTGGTCAATAACAAAAGTTCATCTCAATACTTTGTTATATACCCTTTGTTGGCAATGACGGAGGTCAAACGTTTTCTGTAAGTCTTCACAAGGTTTTCACACACTGTTGCTGGTATTTTGGCCCATTCCTCCATGCAGATCTCCTCTAGAGCAGTGATGTTTTGGGGCTGTCGCTGGGCAACATGGACTTTCAACTCCCTCCAAAGATTTTCTATGGGGTTGAGATCTGGAGACTGGCTAGGCCACTCCAGGACCTTGAAATGCTTCTTACGAAGCCACTCCTTCGTTGCCCGGGCGGTGTGTTTGGGATCATTGTCATGCTGAAAGACCCAGCCACGTTTCATCTTCAATGCCCTTGCTGATGGAAGGAGGTTTTCACTCAAAATCTCACGATACATGGCCCCATTCATTCTTTCCTTTAGACGGATCAGTCGTTCTGGTCCCTTTGCAGAAAAACAGCCCCAAAGCATGATGTTTCCACCCCCATGCTTCACAGTAGGTATGGTGTTCTTTGGGTGCAACTCAGCATTCTTTCTCCTCCAAACACGACAAGTTGAGTTTTTACCAAAAAGTTCTATTTTGGTTTCATCTGACCATATGACATTCTCCCAATCCTCTTCTGGATCATCCAAATGCTCTCTAGCAAACTTCAGACGGGCCTGGACATGTACTGGCTTAAGCAGGGGGATGCGTCTGGCACTGCAGGATTTGAGTCCCTGGCGGCGTAGTACTGATGGTAGACTTTGTTACTTTGGTCCCAGCTCTCTGCAGGTCATTCACTAGGTCCCCCCGTGTGGTTCTGGGATTTTTGCTCACCGTTCTTGTGATCATTTTGACCCCACAGGGTGAGATCTTGCGTGGAGCCCCAGATCGAGGGAGATTATCAGTGGTCTTGTATGTCTTCCATTTTCTAATAATTGCTCCCACAGTTGATTTCTTCACACCAAGCTGCTTACCTACTGCAGATTCAGTCTTCCCAGCCTGGTGCAGGTCTACAATTTTGTTTCTGGTGTCCTTTGACAGCTCTTTGGTCTTGGCCATAGTGGAGTTTGGAGTGTGACTGAGGTTGTGGACAGGTGTCTTTTATACTGATAACGAATTCAAACAGGTGCCATTAATACAGGTAACGAGTGGAGGACAGAGGAGCCTCTTAAAGAAGAAGTTACAGGTCTGTGAGAGCCAGAAATCTTGCTTGTTTGTAGGTGACCAAATACTTATTTTACCGAGGAATTTACCAATTAATTCATTAAAAATCCTACAATGTGATTTCCTGGATTCTTTCCCCCCATTTTGTCTCTCATAGTTGAAGTGTACCTATGATGAAGATTACAGGCCTCTCTCATCTTTTTAAGTGGGAGAACTTGCACAATTGGTGGCTGACTAAATACTTTTTTGCCCCACTGTAAATATCAATCAATCAGAACCTGGACTTGCATTAAACCTCGATGAGAACGTCATACATTACTGCAGTACAACACAAACTAGATCTCTCTTCCGGAGAAAGACAGCATGGGTTTCCCATCGCCGATTCCACCGAGTCGTCATGCTAAAGAGCTTGCTCAGAGGTCACTGTATTGCATTAGTGATCCTCCAGCATACCAGGCACTTTCTCCAAGTGTCAGTCTTCAGTGAACACCTTGAGGACGTGAGAAGAAAACGACCCATCGCTTTACACTAATGGAGGAGAAGCAGTGACTTTCCAAAGGCCGTTCTTAACATTACAGCGGCAAAAGCTCCAGGTGAGGACATTAAATGTCAGATGTTTTTGACTTTTACAGTCTTAGAAAAACGAGCATGCTGGTTTTCTTAGGTAGCCGTATTACCCTGGTAAATGCTGCGGAGAGGCATGACGTCTATTACGCTGTACACTTGTAGATAGATATATGACTCAAGAAAACAGAGAACTATTTCTGGATGCAAGTGAGCAGCTTTCACAAAAAGACTCCACTTGTCCCTGGAGCAAATGTAAATAAATATTGATTCAATAAATTATATAAATACGTTATTAAATCAACACAAATGAGAAGATTACAGTGCTATAGCTGGCAGCATGTTCGGCAGAAGTAAGAGAGAAAATTGGACAATGTGCAGTTTGGGAGGAATTTGTCTGTGGTGAAAATAACCTGGGATTTTCAAAAAAAAAAAAAAAAAAAGAACAAACACCCCTCTTCCCAAAATCAATCTTGGCTATGAACTCAAGTATCTGGTCCAAGTGTGAAAATGCTCTTTGTAGCTTTCCCCACTAAGGGACGAGACACAGACTCGATGTAATATACAGTATATGAACAGAGAGACGCTACAGCGACACTTGGGAGAGGTGGAAATGGATTGGCTCTAGAAACTGGCAACTCCAATAACTTGCAAAGATGGAGTGGGTGGGAATCAACAGGGTCTGAGCAGACCCCAGTGTAGTGTGAAATAGTGAGAGTGCATGCACACACAAAATCAAGCTGCCCTCCATTCCACAGTGTGAATCTGTTGGCTTTAGAAGGAGATTCCCTCGTGTTGAGGGCGGCAACGGAGGAGAAAAGCACCGGCAAAGCGCCTGCTCGTGATATTTAATGCTCCTCTACAGAAACATCTGTGAAATCCCGATTGTGATCCGTGTGACGTCTCAGAGTGAGGGAAAAAAAGGGCCTGCTCTCATTTCATTGGCCGTCATCCTCACTGGAGCAGTGTGTGAATAGTTAAATATAATCGGCGCTTCCTGTGGACGCAGCACGGACGAGGACACGAAACAGACTGAGACTCAAACATGATCTGTGTAAGAGTACAGCATGGCGAGGAGTGTAGACTCGCACTATAAACTGACCGTATAGGTCTAATCCTGACTGACACCAATTATTACAACACCTGCAAGACCTTTAGACACGTGCTGCCCTGTGACAGAACCTCCAGAACGTCAGGATAGTGAACATACGGTAAACAGGGCAGAAAGACAAAAAAAAGGGGATTAAGTCTGCTATTTATTCTAATGAACAGGTAATATTCTTGAAGAAAACACAGCATGTTATATGTATCGAATACCAAAGCATTGCTGACATGAGTTGTTGAGTAATTTTCGAGAACAGCACTTGAGACAAATTGCTGGTGTAAGTGGTTAGCACGGTCGCCTCACAGCAAGAAGGTTCAGGGTTTGAGCCCAGCGGCCGACGGGGGCCTTTCTGTGTGGAGTTTGCATGTTCTCCCCGTGTCTGCGTGGGTTTCCTCCGGGTGCTCCGGTTTCCCCCACAGTTCAAAGACATGCGGTTAGGTTAATATGGGACGGCCTTGGGCTGAGGTGCCCTTGAGCAAGGCACCTAACTCCCGACTGCTCCCCGGGCGCTGTTAGCATGGCTGCCCACTGCTCTGGGTATGTGTGCGTGCGTGCTCATTGCTCACGTGTGTGTTCACTGCTACAGATGGGTTAAATGCAGAGAGGAATTTCACAAGTGTGTGATGAATAAAGTTCTTCTTCTTGTTCTAATTTTGAAATTATGGTGTTATAAAATATCATCATTGTACATTAATACAAGATGTTCTAGATGAAAAAATTAAGCAGACTCGAGATTAAAAAAAACAACAACAAAAACCAATATTACACTTATTTTTTATCAGTGTTAATTCAAAAAAAGATAATGGAACCGACTCCATCATCTCAGGCTGAGTTTTCCTGATGACGACTCCGCTCCTAATGCTAATATAGCAAAGACATTTTAACAAACATCCTAAACTTCATCGTATTTATTGATGAATGCTCGTACAGTGTCGTCTTACTGGCCTGTCTGATGAGTTTAGTGTTCTTTGCCCTCTTTCGTGCTTAGCCGGGGTGTTCACTGATTTATTTGTTGTGCTGTCTCACTTGAATTTAGCATTATTAGCGTTAGAGCGAGCTGGTAATTAATTTTTTCCCCCCAAGACCAATATTTCACTTATTTTCATCAGTGTTAATACAAAATAAATCCCATATATTTTAATAGTTTAATTGCCGCTGCAATGTGTTAAACTCTCTTTAAGCACAGATACAGTCACTTTCTAGGGAAAATTTAGAGAGGATCTTACACAGATGCGTGAAGATAATGAAGTTTATCCATCTTCGAGTAGTGAATATATTCACAAGTCAGTGAAATGAACAAGTGAAATGTTTTTTTCCAACACGAGAAGATATATATATATATATATATATATATATATATATATATATATATATTATTTACCAGCTTAAGGTCGGTTCGTATCATGAAATACCGTGACCGAGGTCTTGAAAATACTGGCCGAGGCCTCTGGGCCAAGGTCATGGTATTTCACAATACGGACCGACCTTAAGCTGGTCAATAATATTTTTTTTTTCTTTACCACATTCTAATAGAAAATGAGCGCGCCCGAAAGGGAAACCATATTTAGAACAAATCTGCAACAAGCTCGTTTTCGGCTTTCTCCTGAAACGTTTTCTTTTATCTCGTCTTCATCAGAGTAGTAAAACTCGCTTTCGCTGTGAACGCTGTCGTTATCGCTATCCATGCTGTAAAATTAATGCTATTATACTGAGAAATGCAAAAATAAATGTTGACAAAAAATTGCTACTATGTTTGTTGTTGTGAACGAGCGAGTCACCAAAGGTCCGTATCGTAGGATTCCGGACCGCTCGCGAGCCAATCAGAGTGCACGATTTAATGGAAACCGGGCCGCGAAAAAAAACAACATATCTCTGCGTCACCATGTAATGTTCTTTATACTGTATTATATAGACAGATTTAAAAAAAATATGCTACAGTTAATCAAAAGCGTTTTAATATTGAACCGGTCCGCCATTTTGACAACGAGCATCTAGTCAGCAGGAAAACACTGGGAGTGACGTCATCGGAGTGAAAGATCAGTAAGGTCTATTCCCTTCTAGCGGGTTCCATTCATTTGGTTTGATAGCATGCGATGTTGTTAGCATATCGCTTCTCCTACATGTATTACATGACTCTCCCCAATGGAGAATGAGCGTTGAATATGGTTTATGATATTGCATGGCAAACTACTTTATTTTGATTCCTTTTCTGAGGTTAGGTTAACATGGGACAGCGTTGGGCTGAAGTACCCAAGAGTGGCGGCGCACCCATACTTTTCTCTCCAATGATGAACTAAATTTCGTTGTACATTTGTGCAGTGACAATAAAGGCATTCTATTCTATTCTATTCCCCCAGGTGCAACCATACTGGATTAGCCAGATACACGGATGTATTGGGAGGGAGATGAAAATGAGGGTGGTGCTGCGTGACGTAGAATTCCGCACATCTTCCTCATTCCATCCTGGAACCAGGACGTTTGGCCGAGTGGCTTCATCAAGTGAAGGGAGAAAACTACTCCTGGAAAAAGCAGTAAATTGTGCAGTGAGCATTTTACAGAAGATTGTGGATTTGTAGAGGACTTGTATGAAAAAAAAATCCCTGGGAAGAAGCGAGACACGAGGCAGGAAAGACAACTGAAGCCAGACGCGAGCCCGACTTTGTTTCGCCACAAAACACCAGCAGCACAACAGCATCCTGCGTCACGTATCAAACGGATGGAAGATATTTTTAAGAAACAGGCAATAAACTAGCCACTACTTTATTCTGATTCCTTTTCTAATCCTGCATTGCCATAGAGAAATGCAAACAAATTGACTGAGAAGTCACGATAGACCATAATATTATACTATAATCTAGTATAGCATGCACTTGTAACACCACCTCTGTGCTCACAAAAAAATGACATCACGCATGATGGAGTTATGGCGGCCTCCCTGACAAAAAATAGTCCCGTCTATTTTCATCACTTTAGTGATATCGTTAAGAACAAATTCAACATGCAGCCTTTTTATAAAGGACAGACAAAGACCGACTTTCAGCTCAATTTGTTTATTTGCGAGAAATTTCCTTGAATGTGATCATTTGAGGCGGCACGGTGGTGTAGTGGTTAGCGCTGTCGCCTCACAGCAAGAAGGTCCGGGTTCGAGCCCCGTGGCCGGCGAGGGCCTTTCTGTGCGGAGTCTGCATGTTCTCCCCGTGTCCGCGTGGGTTTCCTCTGGGTGCTCCGGTTTCCCCCACAGTCCAAAGACATGCAGGTTAGGTTAACTGGTGACTCTAAATTGACCGTAGGTGTGAATGAGAGTGTGAATGGTTGTCTGTGTCTATGTGTCAGCCCTGTGATGACCTGGCGACTTGTCCAGGGTGTACCCCGCCTTTCGCCCGTAGTCAGCTGGGATAGGCTCCAGCTTGCCTGCGACCCTGTAGAACAGGATAAAGCAGCTACAGATAATGAGATGAGATGAGGTGATCATTCGAACACCGTATCGGTTCGATAGCAGGAGCTCGTTTGCAGGGACTTGTATGGCAGACTCCAATAACAGCCAAATAATAAACTGTTAAAAAAAAATAATTACCACCATATCATCGATATGGTGAGGCTTCCTCTCAGAGAACATTTATTTATACTTTGGGATGTGTGGATATAGGAAAATAATCAACTTCAGGGTGGTAATCATTTACCTTTATTATGCGACCTAATACCTGGAACATTTGTAACATCCGGCCTGCTTTGCATCACACCAACCCATTTTTTACTTATTCACCTACAACAGTGCGTCTCGCTATGTTTTATTACTTGCTTTAAAAAAAAAAAATTAAAAATCATGAATATGCAACATAATACTGTATAGTAAGGACAGTGTGCAAGTTACAACATGAACAAAATATATTATAACTTTCCAAGAGCTGGGAAACATGAAAAAATAAATTAGGATTAATATTTTAGGAAAATACCTCCGTAACGAGTATGTGAAATAATGTTCTTACAAACTTGCTTATTATTCACGTTTATACACAATCGGTTCTACTGAGTGCTCACACATTAATCATATTTAATAAAATTAAGCAGAATGATTTAACAGCAGCCTGCAGGTCGGTAAACAGTAAATTGTACCACTTTCACTTCACTTTAAAACTACCGGTTACCTCTTTTATATTATATATGGACACGAGTGTTTTACTGGGAAACGCACCACTGGTATTTTTCACACGAGCTACATCCAGGACACGGAGAACCGTGATACAAATTTCTCGATGTCACTTATGAGTAAATCGATGAATTGTTTTGATAAATTTGGGTACTTTTTGTTTGTGAATGTGTCGATATATAAAAAGAAAAAAAGAAAATAAATCACACGTTGGCTTGAAGATATGAAGTTTATCATCTCGTGTTGAAAAACTCACATTTTTCAAATGAAATGCATCACGGATCTGAGTGTCATATTTCAATAAATAATACTGGCTGGCTTTTTTTTTCATGGTCTATCAGATATATTCCATTCAGCTAGCATGATATTGAACGAGCTGAAGACGAGTAGCTGAATGGAACATATCTGATATACCACGAAAAAAGCCAGCCAATATTTATTATTCATACACATTCCTTTCGGGTGTTCAACACGTCTTTCTCTTTCAAAATTATCTCAAAATCTTCCCTTTTTTTTGGGGGGGGGCGCTGTGGCTCGGTCGACTGGGGCGCCGTGCCGTGGGTCCGGGGACCCGGGTTCGGTTCCGGCCCGGGGTCGTTTCCCGATCCCTCCCCGTCTCGTTTCCTGTCTCTGCGCGGTCCTATCGAATGGAGGTGAAAAAAGCCCGCCCCCCAAAAAAATCTAAAAAAAAAAAATCTTCCATTTTTAATGACGCAAACCTGGCGGCCGTGTTTGTTTGCATATCGTCCCAGTCACTCGCTTGCGCGGACGTTTTACGTCTCTGATGTGACGTCATATTGTCTTGACAACCATGCAATATAATAAACCATATTCAGGGGCACCGCCAGAAATTTTGGGCTCCATCAAAGATTAGAATTTTGGGGCCCCCAACTTCGCCCACCCTCGTCACAATTGCACTATTGTCATTATTTGACTTTTGATAGCCCATGGACCTTGAGTTTGTGACTTTGTTATTACATTTTATGTATTAACCTACCAGGGACTAGATGAAAACTGGTCAGTGACTAATTCTGGTGCATTTACAATCACAAATTAAAATTCAAGATTTTGCCACATGCCTTCTTGTGCTAGGACAATTGGTAGTGAAATGTGTGATGTGACTGCTAAGCAACACTTTAATCTAGCAAACTATTAGCAACACTTTAATCTAGCAAACTGTATATGGCGCTCGCTCATTAAAAACTTCAATCCTAAAGCATTTATGGGTTGTATTGCTGCTTACCTCCTTCTCCAAAGGGGGGTTCAGTGGTTTGGTAGGGCGGAGGTCCCCCTGAGGCTGAATCTGTGCATATTTAGGGCACCCCATTACTTATGAAACTGGTTATTAGCACTAGTTATTAGCACCAGCATAACGTAATATTTCATCTTGTTTATCACACAAGTCAGTTCAGTTATTAAAATGGAAAAAATGTCACTGTACAAACTGTAAAAGTGTTCTCTTGATAGGCTAATCCAACCACGTTCATACTGTTCATTTACCATTCGCTAATATTTTGAATACACGTGTGAGCAATAGCTACCTTTCTTTGGGAAAAACTGAGTGACCAGTTGCCTGCCTCTCCGGTCCCTCTCAGCTTTCAGCTGCCTTTCTTTACGTTTTTGACAGCCACTCTTCATATTTAGCGATCATAGACTGTACGCACTCCACTGCTGGCTGGCTGGCTGCTGCACCGCAACACAGCAGCAAGTAGCGTTGCACTGATCAGCACACAGATTTAACGCATCGCGCTTCTACCAGAACTGGACCGTACCATTTCGCAAAAGGGGGAGGGTTAAATGACAATATGTTGATGAACTCAAGAAATAGACAACCTTGTTCAATTAGCTCATTTTACCAGATGGAATATTGCATTGTTGTTATTTCAAAAGTCTTATTAAAATCATTAAAAGCATATTATCAGCCCCTTAAAGGGCCCCATGGCAGTGCTGGGCCCCTGGAATTGTTCTAACCTTTCCCCCCCCGGCGGCGCCCATGACCATATTCAACGCTCATTCGCCATTGGGTAGAGTGACGCAATACACGTTCGGATAAGCGATATGCTAACAATATCGCATGCTATCACACCAAATGAATGGAACTCGCTAGAAAGGAATAGACCTTCCTGATATTTCACTCCGATGATGTAATTCCCAGTGTTTTCCTGCTAACTAGATGCTCGTTGTCAAAATGGCGAACCGGTTTAATATTAAAACTTTTGATTAGCATTTTGGTTTTTTTGGATCTGTCTATAAAATATAAAAAACATTACACGGTGACGCAAAGAGATGAAGTTTATCTTCTTGTGTTGAAAAATATTTCACTTGTTCGTTTCGCTGACTCGTGAACATATTCACTACTCAAAGATAGATGAACTTCATATCTTCACGCATCTGTGTAAGATCCTCTCTAAATTTTCCCTAGAAAGTGACTGTATCTGTGCTTAAAGAGAGTTTAACACATTGCAGAGGCAATTAAACTATTAAAATATATGGGATTTCTTTTGTATTAACACTGATGAAAATAAGTGAAATATTGGTCTTGGGGGAAAAAATTAATTACCAGCTCGCTCTAACGCTAATAATGCTAAATTCAAGTGAGACAGCACAACAAATAAATCAATGAACACCCCGGCTAAGCACGAAAGAGGGCAAAAAACACTAAACTCATCAGACAGGCCAGTAAGACGACACTGTACGAACATTCATCAATAAATACGATGAAGTAAAATGTCTTGGCTATATTAGCATTAGGAGCGGAGTCATCATCAGGAAAACTCAGCCTGAGATGATGGAGTCGGTTCCAGCGTTGAGGTGACCATCTGCGTCAGCCAGGGGACCCGGTACTATTTAATATAGATGAGGAAGTTAATGAAATCTGGAGCTGACGACTCATCGAGGCAAGCTTCATCAGAAAAGCAGGCTCGAGTTGCATGGACGGGGTCGCTGCAATTATAACAGCACTGTGAAGACAGCACTCAGGCTTATTGTAAAGTTTGACCTCCGTGAGCTTTCAGTTGTAAAAACCAGAGATTGTTTTATAAACTTTTTCTCTTCTGTTCTTAATCTTTCGCCAGACAGACAAAGAGATCTGTAAAATTTTCGCTTTGACAGGAGACAAGGTATGAAGTTTGAGATACTGTAAAGAAGTTTTGTTTGTGAGTGAGAAGCCAAAAAAAAAAAAAGATATTAAAAATCTAAGAGCTGTTTTATGAGTACCCTGTTTATTTGTCCCATTCCCATCTTAACACCACTCCATCATCTCGCTTGCTCGCTCTCTAGGGGTGTTCACACGGCAACTTTTACTCCGGTGTAGCACCGGGGCTGCCCCGGTAGAGCGTTCACACGGTGCAAAGTTATACCGGTGTAGCCCCTGAAAGCTGCTTAAACCGGTGCAAATCTAACCCTGCTCGGGAGGTGGTTTAAGAAATTTACTCCGGAGTAAATGCTAGTTTGCGGGGCAGCACCGATATAAAATGGGACGTCTGAACGCTACAGGGGTAGACTCGCTACGCGTGAGGAGAGTTGATTACATACGGGCATTGCATAATTTGCATCCTGGTATTTTGCGCTTCCAAAATGGCGAATATCAACAACAACAACAGAACTGCGTGTCTTCCAGTGTTGCCAGATTGGGCGGTTTTAAGTGCATTTTGGCGGATTTGAACATATTTTGGGCTGGAAAACGTCAGCAGTATCTGGCAACACTGGTGTCTTCATCCACGTTGTTTTCCCGGCGCTTGGTGATGCCATGACAACCGGGAAAAGGAAGTACATTTTCACGCATGCGCATATTTCATTTCCGCATTATTACTATCGTATAGCACGGTCGCAAAAACTGCCGTGTGAACGCAAGTGGGGCTGCACCGGTGCTAACACGCTTCTCTCTAGTAAGCAGGTTTGTGACGTGTGAACGCTCCACAAAATTTACACCGGTGTAAGATATATCGCAACAAAATACATCGGTGCAGCATCGATGCAAATATGTGCCGTGTGAACACCTCTTCTGTCTCAGACTGGATGAAGCATTAAGAGGAGAGTATTTTGATACTGGCATCTGGTGAGAGATTATTATGAAGTCTTGCCATTCCTGGCACTCTGCAGACTCTACAGAGAACTGAAGGCAAATTTTTTTAGCAAAATTCTATTTCTCATTTTATTAAATATCGGAACGCATTTTTGATCGCTATTTTGTCACTGCTATAGCAAGTTATGAGGTTATGAGTGTTTGAAATATGCTCTGTAATATATCAGTCCGTATGTCAAAGCAATGGCCGTAAACGAGATTCGCTGAGACCTGTGCGAGACATCGTAGGACGGAAGTAAAACATACAGCGGAAATCAAAGTGACCGACATCTCCCAACGTTGTCAAAAGACGCGCGCGCTCTCTTTCGAATGCTGACGTAATCAAGCCGGAAGTTTTGTTTGTTTTGATAGCAATCAGGAAAGTTTGAAAAAAGTCGGCAGTAATCGTCATTTAAACTCGTTTTTGTGCAATATTTCGTTTGGAAAACAGTTTTCAAAATGGTGGCACTGACACCTGGCTGACACTTCACGTTTCGAAGTCTCGCACAAGTCTCGTGAAGATCGCACGGATAAGCGACGCCTGCTGTGGACCAAACGAACTAAATTCAACACGGCTAAAAACCGAATAGGCCGATAAGTATAATATTTAATTGCAATTAGTTGCCAATACGAGTCACGATATAAGCTTACTGAAAGCGAAAACGTAATTGAATAACACGTTAATTAAGAAATAAAGCAAGTTTAAAAATTATTTCAGTTCTCCTTTAACATCCACGATGTTCAATTCATTTTTACGCAACACAAGAATTCATATTAATTAGTTATTTCAGTTTTTAAACAACCATATATGCTGACTACATTTTTTTATGGTTGTCCTTTGGGTCTGAAGAAGACTTTATTGTTCTATCATCATCAGTGAACTCGGAGGTGACTCCGCAATCCGAGTCTGGAAGCACAGTGTCTGGAGCAGTGAGGGCACTGGAAGTCGGTTGTGGTATTTGCTGCCAGTGTTGCACTGTCACTGTTCTTTCATGGTGATAATTTTTTGCCGCCAGGCCACCACAAAATTAGCAGAGGCGGTCACGTGACTTTTCTTAGCGGTTTTACCGGAAGTGAAATAGCTGGTGGTCGAAAGGCTGCCGTAGTGCAAACAACTAGCGATAACTTATCAGAGTATGCTCGTAATCTAGAAGCCACTGCTGGCTTTCGATATATTCAGAAGATCGCTATGTGCAATGGAATCGACCCCTACAGTCTGGGAAAGAAGGATTTGTCATACGACCTCGGAAACGACCCTTCAGTCGAGTTCCCCGACATCTCGAACTATCTGGTGTTGCAGACGTCCTTCTACACCGCAAAACAGATGAAAGCGTGGGAGAGTATGGAGGCTTACAACTTTTTTGTATGTGGCTGGGTAAAGGACTTCGGTATCAAGTTGCTGCCGAATGAATCCTGTATTGTTTTTGCCCGTGTAAGTATGGTTTTTTAAAGCTTTTCGTTCATGTCTTGACAACAAAGCGCTGCAAGTTGAAGTGTAAACAAGCGACAGTTCGCTTGATTCTTACTTGTATTGGCTCTTATCTCTCAGGTAAATCATTCACAAAGATCGTCAGAAACCCCTTTAAAGACCTGGATCTTAGTTAAACAAGACGGAGAAGTGATCACGGCGCATTGTAACTGTACGGCTGGGGAAGAATTTTGTCGCGGCCTTCATACATATAGACTTTGTGAGGAGCGAACAAAGAAACAGCTGGGGACTTTAGCGCTTCGTGACTAAAAAAAAAAGTACCGTAAAATGACGCATCGCAAGAAAAGTACTTGGAAAACACTAAGGCCATAGCTGAGAGGGAAATTCAAACCTTTCACCAAGTGATCACTGCAAACTTGAGCATGCTTCGGCTAGGCTTCCTTCAATTTCAGCAAGAGGTTCAAAAGCCACCTTTCTCGACGTCTTTTTGTGAAATCCTGTGTTCATTCACCCTTTTTTTTTTTTTTTATTAGTTCACAGGGAACCCTGAAGAAACTCATCAGTTTCATGGTTTGATCGATTCAAACAACCTAAAACAACGCAAGCGTAAGGCATTTTTCATGCAAACAATGCGCCTTCTCCGTACAAACGCTTTGTCAACTGAGCTTTGGTAGACCACTAACTAAAGTTTTGAATAACTAATGAGGCGGATGTGACGTCATGTGAAACCCAGCAATACGGATGACGTGCCCCACCCATCGGAGTTGGCGGACTACATAGGATCTAACATAATGGCCTTCTCAAACCATCTGAGATTCAGGGCCCGTTTACACGAGGACGCTGTCGGGTAAAAACGACTAAATATTTTATCGGAAGTGCCTTTCGTCTACACGGGGACGGCGTTTCCGAGGCTGAAAAATGGAAAAAATTGAAAACGCCTTCCAGAGTGGATAAGTTAAAAACAGCCCCCGTTGCATATCCGTCTAAACTACCCAATACGCGAAACTCTGCTCGGATCTGCTCACGTCGGGTACGCGTTTACGTCATACATATGTCATATACTGTACATGCCAGCCCGGGAAGTAAGAAAGTAAGTAAAAAAGTAAGAGCATGTCTGATTACATCGATCCAACGGACCTTCAAGCTGCTCTGGCAGCTTTAATAAACGTCCAGGAGTCCTTCGAACATCTATACCGAATCTGCACATATACCGTTAATGAACAGAGGCGGGTATAGTATGCTCTTACTTTTTTACTTGCTTTCTTACTTACCATAGCCAGAGTAGTCAAAGTTTTCGCGGCGCAGATGTGCAGATCAGACAAGACGGAAGACGTTGCGCATGCGTGCAGACATAGCGGAGGTCTTTCACAGCACCACCTAGCCGCCTGGCATGCACATCCAATTGAATTCCACACATTTATGCGTCACCGTATAGACGCAGATTTCCTCCTTGAAAACGGTCGTGTAGACGCGGAAAAAAGTGAGAACGAAAACGGACTTTTGCGTTTTTGTTTCAGACCGTCCCCGCGTAAAGTGGGCCTCAGACAGAATTTTATTTGAGACGGAAAGGTAACTACTATATCTCCAAAGAGTTTTTATTTTCCGAATAAATTTTAAAAAACTGAAATTTTTTTCAAGTTTAAAAAAAAAAAAAGAAAGAAATGCATTTACTCCGACACTTTATACATTTCACACTTGGACTTTTTTTTCCCCTCACAAATTATGCAAATTCAACCTGTACAGGAACGGTGAAATGAATTCCACCTGCCAGAACACACAGAGCCTGTCTGAACATGAAGGTCTTGTTTATGAGGCTTTAATTAATCTCACTGCCCTCTCCTCTCAGGACATAATTACAGGTCTTAATATCTCACATGCAGCATATGCTGGACAAACCCTGCAGAGGCTCAGCCAGGTCATTAGCCTTCATCACATCCCTCTATCCCTTCATCCTTTCTGGTTTTGTTCTTGTGCTGGAGTAAGGACATTAGCACGTGCTGATGTGAGTGGATTAAAGCTCATACTGTGTGGTTCATCAGTGGGTTCAGGCCTCAGTGGTGCTGCAAGAATGAATCCTCACTCAAACTCGGATTACTTTAGGAATTTTTCACTGGGGAAAAAGGCCTCGTCTCGAACCATAATAATAATAATAATGATTTTCTTAAATCTGTAGCAGTGCTCCATATGTGACACACTACTTCAGAACTCCAGGGCTCCTGATACACTACCGTTCAAAAGTTTGGGGTCACCCAGACAATTTTGTGTTTTCCATGAAAAGTCACACTTTTATTTACCTCCATAAGTTGTAAAATGAATAGAAAATATAGTCAAGACATTTTTCTGGCCATTTTGAGCATTTAATCGACCCCACAAATGTGATGCTCCAGAAACTCAATCTGCTCAAAGGAAGGTCAGTTTTATAGCTTCTCTAAAGAGCTCAACTGTTTTCAGCTGTGCTAACATGATTGTACAAGGGTTTTCTAATCATCCATTAGCCTTCTGAGGCAATGAGCAAACACATTGTACCATTAGAACACTGGAGTGAGAGTTGCTGGAAATGGGCCTCTATACACCTATGGAGATATTGCACCAAAAACCACACATTTGCAGCTAGAATAGTCATTTACCACATTAGCAATGTATAGAGTGCATTTCTGATTAGTTTAAAGTGATCTTCATTAAAAAGAACAGTGCTTTTCTTTCAAAAATAACGACATTTCAAAGTGACCCCAAACTTTTGAACAGTAGTGTATGTCCTTCTCTGATGTAATCATGTTCATAAGACATGATCTCATTTCTTTAGTGGTATACCGAGTCCTTCAGTTCAAGCAGTGACTTCACTTCTCTTTTTTTCACACAACATAATGATATTCCTGCAGTGATATTTACTGCTTAAGTCCTTACGTAAATTTCGAATGTGTCTCAGAACACTCGAGAACATTTACAAACCAGTGCTAGTGTTTTGTCTTTCAGATATCTGGACAAATTCCCCACATCCTTTAGACCAGGGGGTTCTCAACCTTTTCGGCTTCGAGGCCCACCTATTCATGCTTGTAACGAGTCGGGCCCATGAAAAAGATCCCCAATTATTTTGGCTTACCTATTCTATCAGAATCTAATAATCTATTGTAAAGTGTATTAATGGGATGCAACATCACTCCCTGTTCCAGATGGGAGCCCAGGAATTAAATAAATGCAATAAAAACAAGCTGTTTTTAATTGTAGGTTTTGTATTTAAAACTGTATGGATGTGCCAGAAGCCAAACCATGCATGCAGGGCATTCTCAGTCAAAAGGGATTAATGATCCAAAAGTGGAGTCTGGTCCATTAACACAAGAACTTATTGCCATGTTTGTGTACAACAAACAAGCAAGTTATTAAAACCAAGAAGTATACTCAAAAGAAGCGGATATAGAAACCAGTCAGTGGGATTAGATCCTTACACACTAACAAACAAGGATTTTTCCTGTGAAAGAAAACTTTACTAGCTAAATTTGACATTAGTAGAATAAATTCTAATCCTAGTGTAGCCGGAACTAAATACAAAGACAATAGTTATGCATACTATTAATTAACAGATTTAATTTTTTTTTTAAAGATTGTGTACATTTTTAGTCTTCTGTATTTGTGATTATTTGTATCTGTACATGCACAACCCCACCAGCTCTGCTGATCAACTTATGTTTAAACAAAGTAATTCGTTATGAGTTGGAAAATTATCCATCCGTTGAGTTCTCCGACATCTCAGACTACCCGGTGCTGCAGACATCGTTCTACACGGACACACAGATGAAAACCTGGAAGAGCATGGAGAACAACAACTTTTTATATGTGGCTGGGTGAAAGATCTGGGGCTCAGGACATGACAAGATAAATCCTGTATTGTTTTTGCCTGGGTAAGGAGGAATTTCTGGGCTTTGTACACATCTTTGAGAAGGTTGCTAGGACGCTACAAGTTTTAGTATCGGGTGTAAACAAACCACAGCCGCTCGATTCTCAATCCTCCCTGCTCTTCTCTTTTAGCAGGCATCACAGATCCATATAATTCACCCACAAACGGATTTATTTATTCAGTCCCCTGCACATGCACGCTGTGCGTGCGCAATGCAAAGGAGCAGCGTGACAATAATAAAGACTTGTTCTTCTTAATTTACCCACAAATGTATTTATTCCACTTGAAAGGTGTTTATCTAACCAGCTACCGGATTTGGGACACTATAGGGGTGTTCACACGGCACATATTTGCATCGATGCTGCACCGATGTATTTTGTTGCGATATATCTTACACCGGTGTAAATTTTGTGGCGCGTTCACACATCACAAACCTGCTTACTAGAGAGAAGCGTGTTAGCACCGGTGCAGCCCCACTTGCGTTCACACGGCAGTTTTTGCGACCGTGCTATACGATAGTAATAATGCGGAAATGAAATATGCGCATGCTTGAAAATGTACTTCCTTTTCCCAGTTGTCATGGCATCACCAAGCACCGGGAAAAAAACGTGGATGAAGACACCAGTGTTGCCAGATACTGCTGACGTTTTCCAGCCCGAAATATGTTTAAATCCGCTAAAATGCACTTAAAACCGCCCAATCTGGCAACACTGGAAGACACGCAGTTCTGTTGTTGTTGATATTCGCCATTTTGGAAGCACAAAATACCAGGATGCAAATTATGCAATGTCCGTATGTAATCAACTCTCCTCACACATAGCGAGTCTACCCCTGTAGCGTTCAGACGTCCCATTTTATATCGGTGCTGCCCCGCAAACTAGCATTTACTCCGGAGTAAATTTCTTAAACCACCTCTCGAGCAGGGTTAGATTTGCACCGGTTTAAGCAGCTTTCAGGGGCTACACCGCTATAACTTTGTACCATGTGAATGCTCTACCGGGCAGCCCCGGTGCTACACCGGAGTAAAAGTTGCCATGTGAACACCCCTTATGACATCCTGAACTATTTAGTATTTGGCTTCAAACTTGAAAAAAATTCGCGGCCCACTAGATGGCGCTTTGCGGCCCACTAATGGGCCGCAGCGCTCAAGATCAGTCTTTTTTCAACAGTTAAACCCAGTTCACTAATGCCGCTTTTCCACTACAAACGCAGCTGAGTCGGGCTGAGCCGTGCCGTGCTGAGTTGGGCTGAGTCGAGCTGAGCGGGGCTATTGGAGTTGCATTTCGACTACAACCGCGCTGGCTGGAAGTGGGTGGACACATTGGGTGGAGTTAGCGAAAGTGGGTGGACGTCACGTGATGTCGTTAAGCGGCGCAAACAGTGACATCAGTGATCTTTTAAGCGGTAGTCTCACGACCTGGATAGTAAACAATAAACATGGAGGACGTGGAGTCGTTAGTGTTGCTGGTCTTGGTTCTGTGGCTTGTTGTCACCGACAACGCCAACAGATACTGGCAAGAGCGTATAGATGAGGCGAGGCGCATAAGGCTTCAGAAATTCTCGTAATTCGTAATTCTTCTTCTTCCGGGTTTACGGTGTTTACAGATCCCAGCATGCTCGCGGGGCATGTGGGCATGTGAGGACACTCCTCCTCACCAATCAGTGCACAGGGGAGTGTCTGCTCACGCCCCCAGCCTCACTCAGCTCGGTTTGGCTCGCTTCAGCCCCACTCCAAAACAGTACGAGTTTTGGGTGCTAAGCAGGGCTGAAGCGAGCTGAGTCGTGCTGTTCTGAGGTAGTAGAAACGCGAGCCGTGTCGGGCTGAAGTGAGCTGAAGTGAGCTGAAAAAGGGTAGTGGAAAAGGGCCATAATTTGTTTGGACAAGTGGTGGTCCAACAGTGCTGATATTTATTATAACAGCAGTGATACATTTCACGGTTTGTGTCTGCTACATACACTTCCAATTCTAGTAACAGTCTTTTACACAAAACTGTTACTACGCTTCTGATGAGCTGTCAGTTTGTGCCTTGCATAATGCGACACACAACAGTCTATCCAGCTATGGCTTCTTTGAGAAATATTTTCATTGACGCAAAAATAAACAAAGTAGCTGACCAGAAGAATAAATCAATCAAATATACCATGCACTGATAGGCACCGGGAATTATGGATTCTCTTCAGTGACTGGCATAGTACTGTTTCCTTTGTGGCTGCACCCCTCACAAAGTAGTACCTCAGAGAATCCATCATTTCACCTGCAGCATCTCAGTGCATGGCATATTTGATTTTTAGGCAGCAAGTCGGCTCCTGAAGCTGATGCGTTGGAAGCAGGAAAAATGGGCAAGCGTAAAGATTTGAGCAAATTTGACAAATTGTGATGGCTAGATGACTGGGTCTGAGCATCTCCAAAACAGCAGGCCTTGTCAAGTGTTCCTGGTATGCAGTGGTTAGTACCTAACAAGCGGTCCAAGGAAGGACAACCAGTGACCCGGCGACAGGGTCATGGGCGACCAAATCTCATTGATTTGTGTGGGGAACAAAGGCTAGCCCATCGGGATTGAGCATCTGTAGGATGCTCTTGACAAACAAGTCTGATCCGCGGAAGCCCCACCTCACAGGACTGAAAGGAGCTGCTGCTAATGTCTTGGTCCCAGATACCACAGGGCACCTTTAGAGGTCTTGTCGAGTCTATGCCTTGACGAGTCAGAGCTGTTTTGGCAGCACAAGAAAGACGTCCACAATATTAGGCAGGTGGTTCGAATGTTATGGCTGATCGGTGTATTTCACCTGATGTGGAAATGTTATTTATTTATTTTTTTAACCTCGCCTTGGTGGACTGTAAAGGGAACCAGTTTAACAAATGCAGGGGTAAAAACAGTCAGTCTGCCTAACGATGTGTCTAAAACCTTGCTCGCCGAGTATGATTTCTTCACATAGTGAATGACACATTTTGGAAAGTTACACGCTGCAGTGAAATGGACGCAAGTCAAATCAATTCAGTTTGTAATCAGACACCGGCTGTCAAAAAGCGAACAAAACTCCTGTAGCATAGTCGGAATGAAAATCTTTAAACATGATTTTCTTCCTTCTGACTTTTGTAGATAAGCAGACATCAGAATGCTCAGACTTGTAGTTCAGATACTTGTAGAGGTCCTAAGGTCAAAATCTCACCATGTGAAGGTTTTTTCTCTCTCACACACACACACTCGGTCACAATAAACAATGTCCAATGATGTCCCATCAATCACCCTGTTATTTCTTCTGGGTCACACCAATAACATGGGTAGGATGGATGCATGCTGATGTTGGGAAGACCAAATGAGCGAGATCAGACCGGAAGGTCTGAAGGTTCTCCATCACTGGTTGTAGTTGTTTGCATCTCAGCAGACTTCACCCTGTACTTCATCCAAAGATCTGAAGTGGCTCAATACTAATATACAGTTGTGGTCAGAAGTTTACATACAGTGGCATGAATGTCATCTTGGATATCAATGTCATGGCAAGATTTGGGCTTTCAGTAATTTCTCTCAACTGTTCTTTTTCTGTGGCAGAATGTACAGCATACATCTTTCATTAAAAAAAAAAAACACGAGAATTTGGTGCACAAGTTCATTTTCTTTGGGTTTTCTGAAATCAACAGGGGGTCAAGAATATACATACAGCACACCTAATATTTGGGTAAAATGTCTCTTTGCAAGATTCACCTTGACCAAACATTTTTGTTTACTATGAGCAAGCTTCTGGCAGAATTCTGATTGGAATTCTATTTCACGACTCTTCATGGTAGAATTGGTAGAGTTCAATTAAATTTGTTTTTTTCTTGGCATGGACTCCACTTATAAGCACGTTCCATATATTTTCAATAGGGCTGAAGTCAGAACTTGTTTTAAGTTTAATGTTTGCCTGCTTTATCCTCCATAACCAGCTCTGATGCGTGTTTGGGTTCATTGTCCTGTTGTAACTCCCAAGTCGTGTTCAAGTCTCTGATGGTTTATGCTGAAGAATTCTGAGGTAGTCCTCCTTCTTCATTATTCCATCCACTTTGTGCAATGAACCAGTTCCACCGGCAGCAAAACAGCCCCAGAGCATGATGATCCTACCACCACCAGCTGGTACAGTGTCCCTCTGTACATGGTGGTCATTGCGGCCAAACAACTCAATCTTTGTCTCATCTGACCATACAGCTTTCCTCCAGAAGGCTTTTTCTTTGTCCGTGTGGTCAGCTTCAAACTTTAGTTAAGCTTGAAGCTGTCAATTCTGGAGCAGGGGGTTATTTCTTGGATAGCACCTTCTTAGTCCATGGTGATCTGAACCGTAGACAGTGAACCATCAGCTTCCAGTTCATGGCAGGGCTGTGTCATGGTGGTTCCCAGGTTGTTCCTGACCATCCAAACCAATTTCCTTTCAGATGAGGGTGACAGTTTGGGTTTTCTTGAAGGAAAGCGGTTTGGCAAAGTGACTACACCTCACAATAACTTGGATACAATTGCTTGAACTGATCTTGGAATTTGCAGTTGTTTAGAAATAGCTCCAAAAGACATTCCAGAGTTGTGTACATCTGCGATCCTCTTTCTCAGATCTGCACTGAGCTCCTTGGACTTTCCCATTATTCTGTGTGTTGGTCAATCCAATAAGTGCTGTAAACAAACCCTTTTTATGAAGGCACAGAGAAGCTACCAGCTGTAGTCAATCATGATCACTAACAGGAAGTTAAGAGACCTCGGCCTTGGCAAGATAGACATTTTGGAAGTTTCAGCGCCTCTGAATTAATAATCTAAGTGCGCGTATGTAAATTTTTGATACTGTATAAATAATTTTGACCCCGTGTTGATTTCAGAAAACCCAAAGAAAATTAAAACTTCTGCACCAAATTCTAGTGGGTTTTTTTTATTAAAGATGTATGCTGTACAATCATTCTGCCACAGAAAAAGAACAGTTTAGAGAAATTACTGAAAGCCCAAATATTGCCATGACATTCATATCCAAGATGACATTCGTGTCACTGTATGTAAACTTCTGACCACAACTGTAGCCATAATTTAGTGGCTCCGCTGATTGATAGTGCTCTCTAGACACCATCAATCAGGTCTTTTCTTCTGCGGGACAAACTTGTCACCGCTTTGCTGTTTCCTTCCTCATGTCAACTCGCATAAGCATCACACAGCTACGAGCCCCACTGCCTCATCTGTATGCACAGTCCATTCTCTGACATCACCATGACATTCAGAGAAAGTTTTTGCTTGCTCTCTGAATTTCTGTAGCGCTTTTTTTATTATTATTATTATTCTGTTGTGCCAGGAAGGAAGATAGAGGCTCTCTTCTGGGCCCGTCAGTCATACAGGACATAGTTCCTGCCAGCTCACAGGGCCCTTCATGCCAGCCGCTTTCATACCTCAGACTTGTTGTCGAAAAGACAGGTTAGGAGGAGAAAGGCGGAGAAAGGGCAGAATTTGAAAATCACTTTGAGAGAAGGAAAAACTTTTCAGTCGGATACTTTCGGCACTTCCTCAAGGGTTCTGCTTTCATAATTCTATCAATTTCAGTGCCTTTCATGTGGTCAAGAGAGAGAAACGTTCTGCATCAAAGTCTCCACTTACGATGCGGTCCCTACGGGGAGAGCTCTCAATCTGCCGAGCCGTATGGAACAATGGAACTAACATCTCCATTTCAGTTAAATAAATAAAGAAATAAATCAAATCAGCTCCGTGTGACTAAAAACAGACAGCATTCTCCTCATGTATAATTTATACAGTGGTGTGTGTGTGTACTTGGGTCATGTGTGTGTCTCGAATAAAAGCAGGCTGAGACAGGACACGGGAAGTGTATAGCTTGAAAATATAACCGTGCTTATTCTATTCACATTCGCTGGATACGAGCAACCACACGCTCTGATTGGCTAAGCTTCGTAGTAGAGATCAGCTCATATACCGTGAGTAGAGAAAAACAAAATGGCAGCGCGTGTTACTGAACCAGCCGAGGACAAAATAAAAACTCTACTTGAAAACAAAACCTCAAAAAATACAAAAAAAAAAAAAGCAACAAAATACGGAATAAAAAGTATTTGATGGTAAGAACATTTTTTTTTAATTTCTCAAGAATTATTATGATAGCATTTTTCACAAATTGCTCCTGTTGTTTTGCCGGTTTGTTTACGTTCGAAGTGGAAATGATTTTGTCTGACATTCTGTATAAAGTTTTGATTTATCGAATTTGCAAAAAATAAAAATGCTCTGTTTCTCAAAGTCCAGTGAAAATGGATAGAATAAAAGTTATTCCACTCAATCTCATCGTGCACGGCTTATAGCCAACTCGGCGCTATGGGCCTCATCGGTTATCAGCTCGTGTACGGTTCGATTTCGTGGAATAACTGTTAAATCGAGCTGTTCTAACAAACCACCATCTGTCTGTGTCAGAAATCAATCAGTTCTTACTGTTCTGTGAGTCCGGATATGCATGGTGCTGGGCAGGTCATATAGCCACTATAAAGCTTCACCACACACAGAGACGCACATCTAAACATATTTACAGAGCCCTCCATGATTACTGCCCCCTTGTAAAGATCAGGAAAAAGGGTTAGGAAAAAAAAAATCCACCTTTTGGTGAAGTCGCTTCATCTCACACTGAAAAAATGAGAAAACTCCAAACTTTAATTGAAATAAATTTATTCAGAGGAAAACAAATCCCTCAAGAAAATTTTCTTCACCAAAAACACGTGCGCCAATATTATTGACACCCCTGGAAATTACAGTGAACACAACGTAACTGAAGCATGTTTCGCATTTAAATTGTACATTTTGGAGTTGATTGGCATGTGTAGGAACTTTCAAACTGAAATCCATTACTTCCTGATTAACCGTCTGGGGTTGAGAGCTTCGCCAGCAACTCTCAGCAGGTTTACTATGAGTAGGTCATGTAATTAGATTAATATATTTGCAAGTTTTAATCATACAAGCATGATAAAGATACTGACAAACTTTATACTTTACACTTTCCTATATGAGGGGCGGCACGGTGGTGTAGTGGTTAGCGCTGTCGCCTCACAGCAAGAAGGTCCTGGGTTCGAGCCCTGTGGCCGGCGAGGGCCTTTCTGTGTGGAGTTTGCATGTTCTCCCCGTGTCCGTGTGGGTTTCCTCCGGGTGCTCCGGTTTCCCCCACAGTCCAAAGACATGCAGGTTAGGTTAACTGGTGACTCTAAATTGAGCGTAGGTGTGAATGTGAGTGTGAATGGTTGTCTGTGTCTATGGCCAAGTTTACATTAGACCGTATCTGTCTCGTTTTCTTCGCGGACGCACTGTTCGTTTACATTAAAACGCCTGAAAACGGGAATCCGCCAGGGTCCACGTATTCAATCCAGATCGTGTCAGCTCCGGTGCTGTGTAAACATTGAGAATACGCGGATACGCTGTGCTGAGCTCTAGCTGGCGTCGTCATTGGACAACGTCACTGTGACATCCACCTTCCTGATTCGCTGGCGTTGGTCATGTGACGCGACTGCTGAAAAACGGCGCGGACTTCCGCCTTGTATCACCTTTCATTAAAGAGTATAAAAGTATGAAAATACTGCAAATACTGATGCAAATACTGCCCATTGTGTAGTTATGATTGTCTTTAGGCTTGCCATCCTTCCACTTGCAAGTGGTAAGTGATATGCGCTGGGATCACACACACAGCGGCTCAGTCCCCAATCACTGCTCGTGCGCTTCACTCGCGCGCTGTGTGAGCTGCGCAGGGCCGGAGTGCGCACCCTCCAGAGGGCACTCGCTGTTCAGGGCGGAGTGATTTGGAGCGCAGGATGCCTGCGGAGCCGAGCGTATCCGTGTATTGGCGTTGCTGTGTGCACGCGAATCGTGTATTGGCGTTGCTGTGTGCACGCTAATTGTTTTAAAAACGTTAATCTGATGATCCGCTGATACGGTCTAATGTAAACCCCACCTAAGTGTCAGCCCTGTGATGACCTGGCGACTTGTCCAGGGTGTACCCCGCCTTTCGCCCGTAGTCAGCTGGGATAGGCTCCAGCTTGCCTGTGACCCTGCACAGGATAAGCGGCTACAGATAATGGATGGACGGATGGATGAACTTTCTTATATGCCGACTGCCAAATAATAATATATTTTTTAAATGACCTAAATTAGATGAAGCATAAAACTTGTCACCTTACTCAGTCACACCTGAGTCTGAGTGCCCATTTACACATTCATAAAAGATTATTCACATGGTAACGGCATGATAATCACTTTCACTCTTTTGATGTCAACTGGTTTCCCTTTCACGATGGGAACGCCCACCGTAAACAGGATAAAATATATCATCAGCCATAGTTTAGGATACCTATTTGGAGATAAAACTTATTGCGAGATAGCATGCCAATTTTATACTCAGGAGGCTCTTCGGATGATTCAGGACAGCAATTCCGTTTCAGCAGTTCATCGGATCTTGAGGTACAAATACGAGGTGACAGAGGCTTCATTTCATATAGCCAATCAATCAAACAGGTTAATAACTCATCTCATCATCTCTAGCCGTTTTATCCTGTTCTACAGGGTCGCAGGCAAGCTGGAGCCTATCCCAGCTGACTACGGGCGAAAGGCGGGGTTCACCCTGGACAAGTCGCCAGGTCATCACAGGGCTGACACAGACACAGACAACCATTCACACTCACATTCACACCTACGCTCAATTTAGAGTCACCAGTTAACCTAACCTGCATGTCTTTGGACTGTGGGGGAAACCGGAGCACCCGGAGGAAACCCACGCGGACACGGGGAGAACATGCAAACTCCGCACAGAAAGGCCCTCACCGGCCACAGGGCTCGAACCCAGGACCTTCTTGCTGTGAGGCGACGGTGCTAACCACTACACCACCGTGCCACCCCAGGTTAATAATTATACAATACAATTCGTATTAGGTTCCTAATGATGTTGATAATAGAGAGTGGGTGCTTTCTGAGGGCTATACTTCCTGTGTTCCTGGGACACCACTTTGAGAACCTGGGGTCGAACCAACAATCAGTGCGTTTACATGCACATAGAGAGAATCGAATTTCTGCCATTGCTCGACTGAAATCGAAGTTCAAAATGCCATGTATACGCCTTAATTCGGCTGAAATTGAACCGAACTTGATTTCTCGGAATCGAGCTACACGACCTAGATTATGCGATTTCTGCCGAGCTACTTAGTGCATGTAAACCCTATCGAGCTACGTATTCGAGCTACTTACTTCAGCATTGCCCCTTCCGGAAGTGACGAGTGACGAGACCACAAGCGGGAAACACAACAGCCTCGGTCGGCATGACGACGAATCATGACAACGGCATGAATCTTTTCTTTTTGTGGCATTGTTTGCACTGTTAAAATTTAGCTCACTTACTGTATCACCAAATACATCTGTACAGCTGTTGCATAGCTGTGAATTGTGTACATAAACAAGTCATTGTATTTGTGTGTGTGTGTGTGTCAAAAAAAAATTTTTTTGTAAGCAAAAAATGGACTTTAGAAGAATATACAACTGTGCAAAATAAGGTGTCTTACAAAACAGTGGTCTGCGCAGGACAGTTTGTAGCCATACAGTCTGTTAGAGCAAGCCTAACAGCTTGAGCACGGAACTTGTGAACATGGAACTGCCAGTGTTGCCAGATTGGGGGTTTTAAGTGCATTTTGGCGGATTTGAACATGTTTTGGGCTGGAAAACGTCAGCAGTATCTGGCAACACTGCTGATAACTTTGTTTATACTCTTGAATAGCTCTTCTTCATGACGACAACCGGAAGTGTACCAACACGATGGGGCGTGTAGCGCCACCTGTGGCTCGGGTGCACAATGTACCTCACACAATAGCTCGATTTCCTTGTGTGCATGTAGGATTGGATTTCTCTGGCACCCCTGCAGGGACCCTTAGCTCGATTACCGACAGTAGCTCAATTTGGATGTGCATGTAAACGCACTGACTGACCCAATAACACAACACAGGGTTTCTCAGGAACAAGAAATCAAAAGGGAAAGAAAACTGAACAGTGTCTCCAGTGTGTTTTATTTTTATCCCCTCACCCCCTCTGGTTTTCAGACAGACATAGTCAGGGCCAGCAGAGTCATCCTGAAAACAAAGTGTTTTTTCTTTTATCAAAGTTATGTACCTTTTTTTTTTTTACCGAACAGGTAAAAGTGGTTTCTTTGCAGTGACTGAGATTATGGGTTAGTTTGAGGATGAAGTGAAGTGTAGAATAGGCTTGCTGTAAATAAATACAATCTGAATGTTAAATATACATAATTCCTTGTCCTGAAATATCACACAAACTTTGTGGTTTCTATAGATACCACATGACCATTACCCGGACAGTATAATGATGATTTTCCTGCACGAATAAAACACCCACACAATGTTCCTGATCAGAAATCTTTCCACAGTTGCTTCAACTCTCCACAGAGATCTACTGATGTCTGTCTTCACCACACATTCAGACTTAAACGCCTGCACAAATTCACCAAATACACAGAGCTAGAGGTGCACTTTGTTGGTTCGTACTTACTGATGACAACCCGTCTATATCTAGAATACTACTGATCAGCCCTTCCACCCCATTCAGCAACAGATGGATGTAGTAGTATTTGTAGTATTAGCAGCCGCAGCAGCAGCATTAGTTCTGTTATTCATGCTTTTACGCTGTTATAGCCCTCTCCATCCCTGGGCAATGTAAATCAAATCCATCCTTATTACAAGCGCCCATTAGCACAAAGCTAATAACAGGCTCAGTCCATTTATAGAAGCCTATCAACTCAAAGTGACTGTCTAATGCACACAATCATGACAAGCGCCCACAGTAACACTGTCGATCACAGATAGAACGTTGAGGTGGAGATGAAGGTCTTCGGACTGAAACAGATGGACTTGCGGAAGCACGAATACATACATACATAGTGGTGCCATCTAAATTTTTAAGCAAACCACACAAAGTTCATGCTGAAGGAAGGGCGTCCGTCGCTAACATTTTACGCACCTCGTACACCCTGGTGTCTTGGCTAATTAAGCTAGATTTTAAACTGGACCCCAGGTGTAGCACTGCTGCTAATCGTCTGTCTCCGTATATAAAAATTATAGGCTCATAAATATCACAATGCATTTGAATGTTATCAATTCGACAGCACTGATGGATCTTGGCCTCCTGAAATTGTGCAATTGCGGCAAACTGGTTCTCATCTCACAAAAAAAAAACCCACAGGCAAGTCGCTCTTCCTTTGCAATTGCTCGCTCTCTCTATTTCTCTATATGTTCCAGTCGAGGCAATCCACTATGGCGAGCTTTCCTTTACTGCTCTCTTTCTTTTAGTATTCACCTCTCTCTCTCTCTCACCTTCTTGTTACATCCTCACTGTGTTCTTTTCTTGTAATCAGCAGGGGTCCAGGCCAAAGAACCAAACAACCAACAATCGTTTGATGGACAGATAAAAGGTGACCTTGTATCTTGGCAGCTCTGGAGGGGACGGATGACCTTGCTCTCAAAAAAAAAAAAAAAGTTGTGTGTGTGTATGTACACACATGATGAAACCAAGAAACAGCATGAGGTCCAGTGCTGGCAGCAAGAGGTACCAATCAAATCCAACCCACCAGTAAACAGACCTGAATTAGAGCGAGCAACATGCCTGAGAGTGTGAGTGGGCTTGTGTACTTGTGTGAAGAACATGCGAATGCTTTGTGTGTGTATATATCACCAGTGGTGCCAGAAAGCAACACGCACAGTTCCAGACGGCATGCTTTTCTCAAAACATGCACTACATTTACAAAAGCGCAAAACATCACGGATTCAAACTTACAAAGTACTCTTCGTAAAACACCACACTGCTGAATTCTCAAATCTGATTGGTCAGCACCAATCAGCTCTGACAGTAGGGTCACACTTCAGGACATGCTGTTAGAGGAAAATCATCAACTTCATGGGAGTAACAGTCAGCGCGTTTACATGCACATAGAGAGAATCGAATTTCTGCCGTAGCTCGACTGAAATCGAAGTTCTAAATGCCATGGAAACACCTTAGCTCGGCTGAAATTGAACCGAACTTGATTTCTCGTAATCCAGCTACACGACCTAGATTATGCGATTGTAGCCGAGCTACTTAGTGCATGTAAACCCTATCGAGCTACTTACTTCAGCACTGCCCCTTCCGGAAGTGACGAGTGACGAGACCACAAGCGGGAAACACGACAGCCTCGGTCGGCATGACAGCAGTAGTAGCGAGCAGCAGAAGAGGTCAGGAGGAACAAACGAAGAAGAGAAAATGGCGAGCAGAAACGTGCACTTCTGGAGCAATGAGGAGACAGAGTTCATGCTCATTCAGCTTAAGGAGTTGAATATATTAAAATTCATGGACGGGAGAAAAACGCGCAATGGAGAACACGGAACTGATAACTTTGTTTACACTCTTGAATAGCTCTTTTTCATGATGACAACCGGAAGTGTACCAACACGATGGGGCGTGTAGCGCCACCTGTGGCTCGGGTGCACAATGTACCTCACACAATAGCTCGATTTCCTTGTGTGCATGTAGGATTGGATTTCTCTGTCACCCCTGCTGGGACCCTTAGCTCGATTACCGACAGCAGCTCGATTTGGATGTGTATGTAAACGTACTGATTAACTCCTATTGACTTGGAACTTTTCTGGAGAGAGATTAGGCTTCCTACCCCAAGACTAAAACACTTAAGACAGCAAAAGGAGGAGAGTGAGGAAAATAAGGAAAAAAAAAAAAAAGAAGAGAAAAGGGGGAAAAGGGAAAATAACAGTTGATATTTGATATTTCATAGAGCCATCCCTTATCGGTTCAGATCAGTGTGAGCATTTTCAGAAGCAGAATTGCTTTCGATCCTTGCCTCTCTCGCTCACCCCTGCTCTGACCTGATAAGGACTCCTCAGTCTAATTCACTTTTCCTGCAGTCACAGTCTGTGCATAGTGCAGGACTCTGTCCGTCACTCAGGCAGGCTGAAGCATCATAAACCGAGCTTTGTCCCAAAACTTCTGGCAACCGACAACCCCGATTCCAAAAAACGTTGGGACGCTGTGTGAAACATAAACTAAAACAGAATGCGATGACTTGCAAATCATTTCCGCCCTACATTCAGTTGAATACAACACAAAGACAAGATATTTACTGTTGAAGCTGATAAATGTTAAAGCGAGACGGCCTTTCGATTTCAAAAAAATCGGTAGTTTCCTCCGAAATTTGGTCATTGTGATGTATGTTTATTTCTGTAACATGTCACAAAATATCAAGCCGTTCTGTGGCTGGGAAGTTATTTAATTTGAGGGGATTCCCGAGCAAATAATGTGCATGAAATCGCTCGCGTCGCGCAGTCAAGCAGACAGAAGAAGTCCGTGTGCGCGCGTGCTTACCTTTGACCATACACTGACTTGCATCATTCTGTGGCTAAACAAACAGCTGATCACACCGAGGTGCTCACTGACCGCCGATATTTATTATACCCTGTCCACACTAGGGATTTTGTACTGATACGATACTACTTTCGTACCGCAACACCTGTCCACACTAGCAACTATACCGGTACCGTAGCGGTATAACTGTATCGGTACGAAACCCACAAATGTATGGGTTTTGTACCGGTACAGTATTGGTACTGTAGCGCTTCACTGTAGTGTGGACAGATGAAGCGGTTCTGTATCGATACAAATATAATGCGCATGCGCAATGAACCATTCCTACTTCTTCCGGGTTATTCATACAATACAATACGCCCATGCTTTCCAGCTGTAAATAAAACGTCAAAATGGCTCAAAACGACCGTGGAGCTACATGGAGCAAAGACGAAGTTATGTGTTTGTTGGAGCTTTGGGGAGACGAGCGATGCCAGGAACAGTTGGAACAGGAGATTCATTTTCTTTGTTTCTCTCTCAACTGCCTCGTGCGTTTTATACGATTCGACTGAATAAATGACCACCAGAAATACAGACTGTACATTGACAAAAAGCGCACACACGTTGTTTCATCCGCCATATATTCTCAGAAGGAAGTTACTCGGTAACCACGGAAACATTTCGCGCACGCGCATTTCAACTACCGTGAAAGAAAACCGCAAACATTTCTCGCTAGTGTGGACAGACGCACTAAACTGTACCGGTATACTTTGTAGCGATACAGTTATACCACTTTCATACCGGTATAAGTGTGAACACAGCTTTAGTTTGGTCCTGCGTTTCCTTTCCTTCGCAACATACCATAACATCTTTTCTTCTTGCTTTGCACTACTGTAGTTGGTCTTTCACGTTTCATTCATGTCCTCCGTTTTTCTCTCCTGTTTCAAATTTGTATCCTACAATGCCTTGCGCAAAGAGGAAAGCCCACCACGTCATGCATGACGTAGTATCTTGAATTGGGTCACGGTGAAGCAGGAAGAAATGGTGGTGACTTTAGAGCCACGTGGCCCTAAATTCATTAACTGTTGTATTTAAAAAAAAATCTAATAAAATTGGAAGTCTGTGATTCGAATTCAGTAGCTTTCGGTCCACTAAACAAAAATAACTGGGTGTTGGGGAAAATTCTTTTTATGACCCACACTTGAAAAATCTGAAAGGCAGTCTCCCTTGAATGTTTTTTTTGTAAACATGCATTCATCCCGAATTTGATGCCTGCAACACGTTCTAAAAAAGTTGGGACAGGAGCAACAAAAGACTGTGAAAGTTGTGGAATGCTCAAAAAACACCTGCTTGGAACATTCTAGAGGTAAACAGATTAATAGTGTATGAGAAGGGGCCTCCTCAAAAGGCATTTACAAGCAAGGATGGGGCAAGGTTCACCACATCATAAAAACCGTGTGGGTGAATAGTCCGACAGTTTAAGAACAATGTTTCTCAGTGTACAGTTGAAAGGAATTTTGGGGTTTCATCAACAACAATCCATAATCAACGTCAAACGATTCAGAGAATCCAGAGAAATCTCTGCATGCAAGGGGGGCAAGGCCGAAAACCAATACCAAATACCCGTGACATTAAAGACATACGTGACTGTATAAAGGATATTACTACTTAGGCTCGGGGAAGATTTTGGAAATCTGTTGTCGGTAAACACAGTTTGTTGCTGCGCCTACCATTCAAACAAAAGCCAAATAACATCATCATCCAGAAACGCCACTGAATTCTCTGGGCCTGAGTATCCTCCGGGCTAAAGAAGAAAAGGACCGTCCAGATTGTTACCAGCACAAAGTACAAAAGCCAGCATCCGTGATGGTATGGAGGTGTGTTAGTGCCCATGGCATGGGTAACGTGTACATTTGCGAAAGCACCATTAATGCTTAAAAGTACATACAGGTTTTGGAGCAGCATATGCTGCCATCCAGACGATGTCTTTTTCAGGGACGTCCCTGCTTATTCCAGCAAGACAATGCCAAGTCACATTCTGCATGTGTTACAACAGAGTGGCTTCACAGTAAGAGAGTACAGGTGCTAAACTGGCCTGCTTGCCTCCCATTAAAAATGTGTCGCACATTATAAAGTGCAAAATATGACAACGGAGACCTCAGTCTGTTGAGCAGCTGAAGTCATACGTCACAGTCATATACTTGTACATTGATTTTAGAGTGTATTTTTATCTGTATTATCTATATTTATAAATTTTATATTATATATTTATTTTGGTAACATTTATCTGTTTTTACAAGTAAGGTGAGAGAGAAACGGCATTTCGATTCTCCTATATCTCCTGGATATGTAGTGAACTGACAAAAAAAAAAATCTTTGAATCAAGCAAGAATGAGAAACAATTTCACTTTCAAAACTTCAACAATTCATGTGCTCAGTACCCAAATGCCTGCTGAGTGTTTTGAAAAGAAAAAGGTGTGTAACACAGTGGTTAACACGCCCCTGTCCTAACTTTTTTTGGAACATGTTGCAGGCATCAAATTCAGAATGAGTGTATATTTAGAAAAAGCACTAAAGTTTATCAGTTTGAACATTACAGATCTTGTCTTTGTATTGTAATCTATTGAATACAGGTCGAAAAGAATTCCCAAATCATTGCATTCTGACTTTATTTACATTTTACACTGCGCCCAACTTTTTCAGAACCGGTGTTGTACCTCAACACCAGCATGTGTAGACACGACCTGTCTGAGCTTCAGACGCCGTTCCTGATCACTGCTGCCAGTCACAACACTTTTGGTTCAGCGATGGAAGATAAAATTCAGGTAACACAGATCTTGTTTGATCTTTTCACTCTTTCTCACACGCTCACCTCATTCCTCCCGCCCACCATCCTGGCCACGATGAGTTGGATCATGCCTCTTTTGTTGCTCTCAATAGACATGGACTTGCGTAGAGTCTCCATTGCTTCCTGGTTGGTCTTTCCCAGCAGTGATTCTCCGTTCACGGCTATTAACTGGTCGTTCACCCTCAAGCGGCCATCCTGACAACACAGTAACATGATTCATTTATTAGTATTATTTCCAGTCAAGACACAAAAGAAAGTGTTTGCGCCAATTCAGAGAGATGACGCTTGCCTTGCAGGCGGCTCCTCCGTTGATGATGGACTTAACGAAGATGCCCAGGTCGGCATGGTTCTCTTTCGAGCGGTTGCCCTTTACGCTGACTCCTAACCCGGCCGAACCTGAATCATTCAGAGGAATCTCAAAGGTCAAGAACTCCCGTGTCCCATCGGGAGTAAGCACCAAGTCATCATCCTCTGCTTTCTACAATGGGGGAGAGACAGAAGGGGGGAGAGAGAGGAATGTCTTAAACATAATATCCCACTTGAGAAACATATTAAACCAAAGTGCACTTTTATAACTCCTGAGAGCACATTAAGCATGACAGAAAAGAAGAATGTTCCTGAAGGTACAATAGTCCATATTTCATACGCAGTGCAAACCACTCAGGCTCCTGTTAGTTTATGACAAATGGATCATACTGCACACAAGGCTTCTCGCAATAGCTGCGGTTTCCGCTGAGGAACTCAAGCAAAGGAACTTGAGCCTCGAGCTGCAGGCTACGGTTCCGAGTCAGTTTCCATTGGAGTTCCCTTGTTGGTAAATCTCACACTCGCAACCACAGAAATGAGAAATTTAGAACTTCCTTCACATGTCTATTTTTAACTCCTGCACCATTTTTAACAACTTTCAGACTGGAGTAGGATATCCGCACGAGGTCATGCATCTAGTCATTTTGTTTATCTGAAACGAAAACTCCCATTAGCCTCGAAAGAAAAAAGATCAAATGAGTTGGAGTAAACCAAGTGTCATGATGCAACAACAGATGTGTAATTTGCTCAGATGTGGAAGCACCAGTGTTTTCTTTCTGCTTTTACCTGCTCTTCAATTGGACCTCCTTGCGAATTAGTAACAAGAAGACCGAGTCATCTACTGTATATCCCCCGCCCTATATACCAACTGTATACCAAGTTTCAAGATGTTATTGGTCACATTTTTCAAGTTGTGTTGCAGGAAACCAACCCAACCTCTTTACACTGACCTCAGCAACCCATGGTATAAACCCACCGGACCTTTGGTCCAGGTGGACTAAAAAAATTTCTCACATCACCGTATCAAAAGGCACAAATACATTACTTAATCAACACATATACCAACTTTCAAGACCGTACCACTCATAGTTTTCAAGTTCTGCTCCGGAAACAAAGCCTACCCCCAAGACTAACCTGAGAGACCAAGTCTGAAAGAGTTTCCATGGAAACATGAAAAATTAAAATTTCTTAGTATGAAAAGGCATTTCTACCGGTACATCACCTTGTTAACATGGATACCAAGTTTCAAATCTGTATCATGAATAGTTTTGGATACACGCTCCGGAAACGAACATTGCGCTTAGAAACTAAGTCAAAATCTATTTTTTATGTAAAAATTTGAAAAATACTTTTTTTTTTAAATCAAAAATCCAAAATAGCGAAAGGCACCAGATCACATGTTGCTCGATATGTATACAAAAGTTTCATAAAGATATATTCAGCCGTTTTAAAGATATGGTCTGGAAACAAAAACGTGACCGGACGGACGGAACCAGTTACTATATCCACCACCAAACTTCATTTGGGCGGGGGACAATTATGAAATCTATGTTATGGCTAACATTAGTGTACCACTACTGTTAGCCATACATATCTGTTTTGGTATTTTCTTAACATTTCCCCCATTTAAAATGCACATCAGTGGTCAGAAGCATAAGCCAGAGCCTACAGTATAATCAGTGACTACTGAGGGTGTTTTCACACTTGGCCCAAATACATGAGCCTAAACCCAGGACCGATTAGGGGTTTGTTTGTGTGAGGGGCTCACAATCACAGGTTTGCCTTCTGTGACTCGATTGTGCAATTCCATGTGTCACGTTTGCAAATAGTAAACACAAAGTTGATTCATTTGCTGATCCTGGGATTGAGATGCTGGCCTCTTCTGCCCCTCGGACCTGCTTGATCCATCCTGGTGCCCTGTGTCTGGTCGGAGTTTTATCGCCCCACTCCTGTGAAGGACGGCCCCATGAGGACAGTTGAGGGTTATATCTGTTAAAACTGTTAATATTATAGTCAGGCTGTCTGTTGTTGCCCAAATGAGGATGGGTTCCCTTTTGAGTCTGGTTCCTCTCGAGGTTTCTTCCTCATGTCGTCTGAGGGAGTTTTTCCTTGCCACCGTCGCCACAGGCTTGCTCATTGGGGATAGATTAGGGATAAAATTAGCTCATGTTTTAAGTCGTTCAAATTCTGTAAAGCTGCTTTGCGACAATGTTTATTGTTAAAAGCGCTGTACAAATAAACTTGATTTGATTTGCTGCTTGTCAACTATTTTTCTTTGGTCCCAACATGTATGAAATCCAGTCTCAAGAAGTTTTAGCCCTAATCACTACAAAACTGAGCTGATTCAAGTATTATATACTGTACATCTGACCTTATATATATATCAAAGGCACATTGTGTCCTCCACTGACTATAAGAATGTTTAATACTCATCATTATGAAACATGACACAGGAAGTAATTTGACAAGTTGAACAAATTATGTTCCTCAGCATGCAGTGCTAAGCAGAGATAGCTTTCACACCTGATGCAGGTAGTGTCACAGTTCAGTGAAAATGAACTCCTGAACAGCATTTTCAGGCAAGCCATGGCTTAAAGGTGACAGAAGCAGCTTTGGGATCAAAAGGTTGCCAGTTCGATTCCCTGAACCAGCAGTAATGGCTGAAGTGCCCCTTGAGCAAGGCACCTAACCCCCAAGTGCTCCCTGGGCTGTGGGTATGTCAGGGTCCTGTTATATGTCACGCTGGATAAGAGCGTCAGCTAAAGGCTTGTAATGTAATGTACTGTACTGTAATGTAATGTAAGAGGACCAGGTTCGTTTCTCTGGACTGATCCCAGGCTCGAAAAAAGCTTTCTGGGAAATGTTACTGTGTGTCAATCCTGGAAATAATTAAAAATGATGAAAAATCGGATATGACTAAGTTTCTCTGCCAGCAATCAATTTTGACATTTCTACTTTATGTCAAAATGTTTTGATATTTTACCAAAACAAGATGGCAATATTTTTTAGGCTGCTTCAAACCTTGCCTTGACTATCTGCGTGGAAAGATCATGTCGCGTAAGGTGCCAGTTTAATGAATGCGACGGTAGAAACAGTCAGTCGACCTGTTTGGTAGAACAATCAATCAATCATCATCTTTCGTGTTCTGCCTGACGGCAGCCATCAAGGTTTCTAGAGAAGAATTACAGTAGCGCTTTCCTGTTGCCTTCTACTGGATTATTATTGAGGTTTTTTCCTCTCAACCATTCACATGCTATGGACAATTTAGAGCAGCCAGTTAACCTAACCGCATGCGTCTTTGGACTGTCGGGGAAACCCATTCAGACACGGGAAGAACATGCGAACTTCAGACAGAAAGGCCGCCGCCAGACACTGGGCTGGAACCCAGAACCTTCTTGCTGTGAGGCGACGGTGCTAACCACTACACCACCGTGCCACCATCAATCATGTGATGGTAAAAACAGTCAGTCAATCATGTCTAAAACCTCGTGCATTTTTCTCACAATTTGATCAAGCCACATAGGTGCGACAGTGAAACGGACATGCGCCATCATACATCAGTTCATTTTACGACTGAATATCAGCTCTTGAACCATCATATCCCAACGGTAGAAGTGTTTTTCCATGAGTGGATGACATTATAAAACATAGAGGTTGGTGGACATCTTTTGGAAGGAACCAGAATGTAACATTCCTTGTAATATGCACAGAATAGACACCTGTTTCATTTTCACAACTAGTAGAAAATGTGAAAACCTAAGCATGTGAAAGGTGATCCCAGGCCAGTATACATACTATTCTAGATCGCGTCATTATCTCCAACGCAAAATAACTACTCTCTAGTTGATGGAAAGCAAACGTGCCTTCACATCTCTGAGGTCTCCAGAGCATTTTGCAGTTTCCACTGTAAACACCCGTCAGCAGTGGTGGAGCTGCAAGTTTCGCTTGAACATTAGCCTTTTTCTGCCACTGCTCTCAGACACGTTGATAACGCCATTATAATCCTGGTAAAATAAAGTACAGATCTACCATTTCATCTCGTGCCTTTTTATCGAGACGAATACCGAAGCATTATACATGCACACAAACACACAGCATGCTGGAGAATGCCAATTTTCTGCCTAATGCAACTGCAGCGTGCAAGAAAGCTTGAGACGCAGTCAAGGTATTAGGATGCAGCAGAGCCCCAGAGTTCATTTTAACCCATCTCTTGCCATCTCATCCCACTATAGTTGCCATGGCAACCCAGACGGCTCTCCTCAGACAATAGCTGGACTCAGGTAGCAGAGGAGGAGACAGGTGGAGGCAGAGAGCTCGCCGTCCTCCCCTCATTAGCATACCATTCACATAGACACACACACAGACGTTCTTTTTCTCTACCGTTCAGCTGTCAGAAGCTACTGCATGCTTAAACACCTGAACGTCGTCTGTCTTTCTGCGGCGAGGCATTGATTTTGCCCTTTGTCTGCCATGCCTGGTTTTTGTCAATGACTCTGGAGAGAGGATTCAGCAAGAATGCTGTTCTGAGGTGTCAGGTGCTGAATGTAACGCCACGGTGAGGAGTCAGACGTGGTTTTAGGAACGGATGATATTTAAAGTGTCGTGACGAACACTAGTTTCCAGCGATGATGACGTTAAGGCATCATGCCGAATTTTGGGCAAGAGGGCAGTGTAATGTATCTCGGAGTGACAATAGAAGTGAGCAATGCGGCAGTGGTATGACAAAAATAAAATGAGGACACACT